>NC_077230.1:231392004-231502004 GCF_027887165.1 Monodelphis domestica
TATAACAAAATAAAAAAGAAGAGGGAAATAGATGTGCGAAGCTGACGGACATAGCACAGGCTGAAGGTGTATAAAGCGTTCCACACCCATAGACCCCCGTCTCTGCAAAGAACTGGGGCGTAGAGATGACTGCTTATATTTCTTCCTTGAAGTCGAGCGTGGTCATTATACAATTTTTCAGCGTTCAGTTTCCTTTGCCTTGTTCTTTTCTCTTGTGGGTCATTGTGGCTATTGCTTTTCTGGTCGCTAGGTGGCGCCAACCTAGTATTTGAAGACGAGGCGGCAGAGACCAGTTTGTTCCCATTGCTGGGCTCTGTGGAGATTGGGTAAGGAACAGAAAAAGCAAGGTCTTCCGCTGCATGGCGGGCCATCATTGGCTGTCCTGACTTTGGTGTTGCCACTGGACTTGGATGACTATTAAAGAGAGAGCGAGGCGGAAGCTTTTGGGCAACTTTGACTCACCTCGATCCAATTTATACAGGAGTCAAAAGACGCCACTGAGATGTCATGTGGTCCTCCGCCTCGAGGAAGGACAACAGCCTACCAGCTCTGTGCCAAGCTCTGAGGATGAAAAAACAAACTCAACAGATAAAATACTGGACCTGGAGTCAGGAAGATTCTGGCATTGGAATCCAGCCTTGGACACTTAGCCACAATGGGACCGGAAGCAAGTCACTTAACTTATGCCTGCCTCAGTTTCCTCCTCTGTAAAATAAAGATAATCATAAAATCTACCTTCCTGAAGTGTGAGGATTCAATGAGATAATTTATGTGCGTGCTGTGGAAACTTAAAAGAAGCTATAGAAATAACAGAGATACTGTTATTCTGCATATTTCACTTATATTTTTTCATTTTTTCATTTTTACTTAATTAATTTAGAATATTTTTCCATGGTTATATGATTCATGTTCTTTCCCTCCCTTCCTCCCTCCCCCCTCCTAGAGCCTATGAGCAATTCCCCTGGGTGTTATGTGTATTATTGTTCAAAACCTCTTTCCATATGTCATAATGATCATAATTGCTTTTTATATATGCTATATCTCATTTGATTGTCACCAAAACCTGGAGGCAAGTACTATTATTATTATCCTCATTTTACAGATGGAGAAACTGAGCCTGGGAAAGATTAAGTGACTTGTTCAGGGTCCTAGTAAGTTTCTTTTTTTTTTCCCAAACCCTTAACTGACATCTTAGAATCAATACTATGTATTCCGCCCAAGGCAGAAGAGTGTTAAGGACCAGACAATGGGGGGAATCAAGTGACTTGCTTGCCTGGGGTCACAGCTAGGAAGTATCTAAGATCAGATTTGAACTGTTAGGTTTAAATTAATAACTCCAGGTTCTTATTTTCTATAGAGTTTATTAATAATCACTTGAAAAGAAAGCAAATAGAAGTCTAAAGCCCATTTTTTAACCTAAGTCTGACCATGTGATTGCTCTCCCCACATGGCTATCAGGCAGCTTCTCCCATCATCATTCCAGGGAATAGAGAACCCTCAGGTCACGCCCACACTCTTCTATTCTCTGTTCATGTTCATGTTCATGGATGCAGTGCCAGAACACAAAATGGGATGAACTGGTTCGACAATCCAGGAGGGGGAGGGGATAGAATTCCCTTTACATAGAACCCAGGACCTCCTGTCTCTTGGCCTGGATCTCAATCTACTGAGCCACCTTGATGCTCTTCCCTGGCCCCCAGTAAGTTTTTGAGGGAGGATTTGAATTTAGGTCTTCCTGACACAAAGCCCCAAGCTATGCTACCTGACTGACAACAAATGTCTTCCCAAGTTTCTCTTTATTCATCAGTCATTATTGCTTACAGCAGAGAACAGTAACATTTCATTAAATTAATATACAATAACTTGTATAGCCTTTTGGCAATTGACACCATCTTTCTTGCAGACTAAAAGTTAATTTTGTTACCATTCCCCAGACATAAGATCTTCCTTTATTTCTTGATAGACAGATGAATGAATGAATATGAATTAGTATTTACTGTGTAAAGCCTACTCTGGAGGCTGTAAATAGAAAAGTCATCCCTGCTCTTTAGAAGCTCACACTCTTTTTTAAACTTAATCTTTCTTCTTAGAATCAGTACTAAGTATTGGTTCCAAGACAGAAGAACAATGAGGACTAGTGAAATAGAAAAGTAAATCTGTGGAAACTATTTCTGGTTGCTGCAGTGACTGATGTACTCTGGCTTATGACTAGAGATAGCTGCTGGTATGGGACACTTGCTACAGAGATAGAGAGAAATACTGTCACGGGGGATACTGCTAAAGGGGAATGCATTGGGGTCTGCCTACTGATCCCTACTGATGGCTGATGGATCAATCTATTTCCTAACCTCCTCCTCCCTTTTCCTCCCTCACTCCCTCCCTTAAACACCCACTTCTGGAAGCCTTTTGGCTTCCTCCCTCCCCTCTGAGTGGACTATAAAATACTCTAGTTTTCTTTCTCAGGTAAGGAGTTTATTGTGATAACAGGATGGGAAACTGAGGTAAGAGGGATGAGGGTTTCCCTAAACTATAAGGAGAATTTAGGAGGGTTATGGAAATAATCAGTCTTGTCACAAACTGTGACAGAGAGACAGAGAGATAAATGGAGGACAACTGTTTAAAATCTTTCTTTTTCACAAAGCCACCAAGAAAAGTCTCTCCTTCAGCTTGGCTTTCCTCCAACTCTTGGTCAGTCAAATCTCAGAGAGAGCAGAGGTTTCCCCTTGATCAGAAAGCTCAAAGCCAAGCCAGCCCTACAAGGGTCCTTCACCCATGGACAGAAGCTAACTGGAATCAGTTCTCAGCTTCTTCCCCTTCAGTCAGGCTCAACTGCCAACTCCTGGGAACATTCCGTTTGGAACCTTCTTGATTGACAGGCAGGTCAGGTCCCCAGCTTGTTTCTTGCATCTTGGCTTGTCCTGAAAAACCTCTCTCTCTTCAAGTCTCTATCATGCTAGGCCACTAGGGTTAAGTGATTTGGCCAGGATCACACAGCTAGGAAGTATCTGATATTAAATTGGAACTCAAGACTTCCCTGTCTCCAGGCCTGACTCTATCCCTTGAGCCACCTAGCTTCCCCAAAGCTTTCTTTTTCTCTCTCTCTCTTTCTCTTCTTCTTTCTTTCTTTCTTTCTTTTCTTTCTTTCTTTCTTTCTTTCTTTCTTTCTTTCTTTCTTTCTTTCTTTCTTTCTTTCTTTCTTCTTCTTTCTTTCTTTCTTTCTTTCTTTCTTTCTTTCTTTCTTTCTTTCTTTCTTTCTTTCTTTCTTTCTTTCTCTCTTTCTCTCTTTCTCTCTTTCTCTCTTTCTCTCTTCTCTCTCTCTCTCTTTCTTTCTTTCTTCCTTCCTTCCTTCCTTCCTTCCTTCTTCCTTCCTTCCTTCCCTTGTGTACTTCATTTTATTTCCCATTCTTTCTAATGGAGGAGACACTACATGGAAGGTTTCAGTTGCATGTCAGATGGGAAATTCTGATGGTCCTTGGGGTGAAGATGAGAATGCCTCTTCTTTAATGCCATTTCCCCTGATAAAATCATACCAGTTTCTGATGTTGAATCACCTGATCACAAGCCACAAACTTTCTTTTTTGGCTAATTATAATTGAGGCAGCTGCCAGAGCAGTGGCCAGGCTGCCTCTCTGAAGGGCTTGCTTCCCTGATGTAGTCTGAGGGTGCTGGGCTGGAAGCACGCCTGTACAAGGGTCCTGGGTTCTAGGCAACTTCTACCCAAGTCTCAGGGAAGATGATAGTCAAGGTGACAATGATGATTCCACTTGCCTGGCCCATGCTGCCTCCTGTCCCTTTATCAGGGTGCCCTGCTGCTTCGGCTCATACCCCATTGCCTTCATCCTACAAGCAGGGATCACCTCTGGAAGTACATGGTGGGTGCCTCCTGGGCCTCCACAAATAATTACTCTAAGTTCCCTCCCAATTCTGTGACTCTGGGATAACTAAATTACAGAATCATAGAATATTAGAGTTAGAGGTTGTCTAGGATATCAAACCTCTTGATAGGAAGAAATAGACTGGGGCAGTGCAGGACACATTGGTCTTTAAGTCAAGAGGAGCCTGAATTTAAATTCCAGCTTTGACACAGAGCTTCCTTCTCGCAGCTTTAATTTTCCCATCTGTAAAATGGAAAAAATAGATAGTACTTACAATTTCTACCTAGCAGGGTTGTTGGAAGGAAATCTTTTTGTTTAAACCCTTAACGCACTATTAATGTGAGATATAAAGAGATATGAGCAGCTAGGTGGTTCTGTGGTTAGAGCACTGGGCCTACAGTCAGGAAAACTTCTCTCCCTGAGTCCAAATCTGGTCTCAGACACTTTCTAGTTGCGTGACCTAGCACAAATCCATTTGCTCTGCCTCAATTCCTCATCTGTAAAGTGATCTGGAGAAGGAAATGGTGAGTTACTTCAGTATCTTTGCCAAGAAAACCCCAGATGTGGTCATAAAAAGTTGGACATGTCTGAATAACAAATGATGAGGAAACAAAAGGTAATTTCCCAAGGTCACACAGCTGTATGAAGCAAAAATAGGACCCAAAAAGGACACTTGGCAACACATTCATCTCCATTCATTTGCTTGTTTTTTATTATTGATATTTATTCCATTACTGACAGTGCTTAATTCAAACCAGCACACATTTATGGGCTGCCTACTACGTATCAGGGGCACTATACTAGACTTTGAGGAGAGATACAAAGATGAAAATGAAATATTCCTTTCCTTCCTTCAAGGAGCAATGAACTCCTTGGAGAACAATCCTACTGGGAGGTGAAGGAGATGGTGGAGAAATAACATATCCACGGATAAGCTTAATCAAAATCCATACAGAATAAGTGCAGAGGAATTTTTTGAGGCAAGGGGAGAACATTAGCAATGGGGGAGATCAGGAAAGGCCTTCTGGAAAAGGCAGAAACTGAGTTTGCTTTGAAAAAGACAGGGATTGTCCAGGTAGAGGTAAGGAGGGAGAGCATTCTAATGGCCTGTGGAACAAATTGTTTTCAACTGTCCCTTGGGGCTGGGAGAAGTTTTCACATGCTTAGGGTAGGCAGCCCCTAACACATTATTGGTCATCCTCAACCTGGTGTAGTGTAGCCTGCCTGCTGAGATGGTTTAGCAGGGTGGCAGGTGAGTACCAAAGGAGGAAAGCATCCCTGAAAAGGTCTCAGAAAGCCCTCATACCAGAGGCACTAGGCTTCCCAGGGAAGGCAAGAGGTAGGAAGGGTTTAGGGGGAAAGATAATAAGTTTGTTTTTGGATATGTTGAGTTTAAAATGTCTACTGGACATCCAGTTTGAGATATCTGAAAGGAACTTGGAAATTTCAGGTCAGCAAAGAGATGAGGCCAGGATATGTAGATTATAGAATTATTAATGAAGAAAAGGTAATTAAATCCTTGGGAACTGATGAGATTCCCAAGTGAAATAGTATAGAGGGAGAAGAGAGGAGAGTCCAGGACAGAATTCTGAGGGACACCTATAGTTAGAGAGTGTGATCTGGATGAAGATCTGGCAAAGGAGACTGAAATAGAATGATTAGATTAGTAAAAAGAACCTGGAGAGAGGGGTGTCCTGGAAATCCTGGAGCAAAGGAGGAAAGAATGATTAATAGTGTCAAAGACTACTGTAGCAAGGTCAAGAGAATAGAGAAAAAAACCCATTGGATTTGACAACTAACAGATCATTGTTTAATTTGGAAAAGGCAGGTTTATGGAATGATAAGGTTGAAGGTTGGAAAGAGTTTTTCTTTTTTGTTTTTAATTTAATTTAATTTTTGAAACTAAATTAAATTTAAATTTTATTATAATGCAAAACACACTTTCATACTGGTCATTGTTGTAAGAGCACACTCATACAAAACCAAGATCCCCCAAATAAAACTGTAAATACACTGATGTGAAAGGTAGTATGCTTTGATCTGCATTCATCCAACTCTAACAGTTCTTTCTTTAGAGGTGAATAGCATTCCCAGTCACAAGTTTTTCAGGATTGTTGCAGATCATTGCATTGCTGAGAGTAACCAAGTTTTTTACAGTTGATCATCATATAATATTACTATTTCTGTATACAAGTTCTCCCAGTTTTGCTTATTTTGCTCTGTATCAGTTCATGTAGGACTATCCAGTTCATCATTCCTTATAGCACAATAGTATTCCATCACCATCTTATACTACAATTCATTCCCCAATTGAGGGACAACTCTTTAGTTTCCAATTTTTTGCCACCACAAAAGGAGCAGTTGTAAATATTTTTGTATAAACATGTCCTTTTTTTCCATTTTCAAAAATGTCTTTGGGATACAGAACCAGTAATGGCACTACTGGATCAAAAGGTGTACATTTTTTTCCCTTTTAAACATTATTTTATTTGGTCATTTTCAGACATTATTCATTGGAAACAAAGATCATTTTCTTTTCCTCCCTCCCCCCACATAGCCGACGCGTGATTCCACTGGGTATCACATGTGTCCTTGATCCCAACCCATTTCCATGTTGTTGGTATTTGCATTAGGGTGCTCATTTAGAGTCTCTCCTCAATCATGTCCCCTCAACCCCTGTAGTCAAGCAGTTGCCTTTCCTCAGTGTTTTCACTCCCACCGTTTGTCCTCTGCTTGTGGCTAGTGTTTTTTCTCCTAGATCCCTGCAGATTGTTCAGGATCACTCCATTGCCACTAATGGAGAAGTCCATTACATTCAATTGTACCACAGTGTATCAGTCTCTGTGTACAATGTTCTCCTGGTTCTGCTCCTCTCACTCTGCATCACTTCCTGGAGGTTGTTCCAGTTCACATGGAATTCTTCCACTTTATTATTCCTTTAAGTACAATAGTATTCCATCACCAACATATACCACAATTTGTTCAGCCATTCCCCAATTGAAGGGCATCCCCTCATTTTCCAATTTTTTTTGCCACCACAAAGAGCGCAGCTATGAATATTCTTGTACAAGTCTTTTTCCTTATTATCTCTTTGGGGTACAAACCCAGCAGTGCTATGGCTGGATCAAAGGGCAGACAGTCTTTTATTGCCTTTTGGGAATAGTTCCATATTGCCCTCCAGAATGGTTGGATCAGTTCACAATTCCACCAGCAATGCATTAGTGTTCCAATTTTGCCACATTCCCTACAACATTTATACTTTTCCTTTTCTGTCATATTGGCCAATCTGATAGGTGTGAGGTGGTACTTTAGAGTTGTTTTAATTTGCATTTCTCTAATCAAGAGGGATTTAGAACATTTTTTCATATGACTGTTGATAGCTTTGATTTCTTCATCTGGAAACTGCCTATTCACATCCTTTGAACACTTATCAATTGGGAAATTACTTGAATTCTTATTAATTTGACTTCACTCTTTATATTTTCAAGTGAGATAATTTAAGAATTATTGGAAAATAAACCCACATAAATCATCAGCATTTCTATATATTTCCAACACAACTCAGCAGCAAGAGCTAGAAAGAGAAATTCCATTTAAAATCACCCTAGACAACATAAAATATTTAGGAATCTATTTGCCATGACAAACACAGGAATTATATGAAAACAACTACAAAACACTTTCCACACAATTAAAATTAGATCTAAATAATTGGAAAAATACTAACTGCTCATGGGTAGGACGAGCTACTATAATAAAAATGACAATCCTACCCAAACTAATTTACTTATTTAGTGCCAAACCTATCAAACTACTAAGAAACTTTTTTACTGAATTAGAAAAAATTATAACAAAGTTCATTTGAAAGAACAAAAGATCAAGAATATCAAGGGAACTAATGAAAAAAAATGTGAAGGATGGGGGCCTAACAGTACTGGATGTTAAACTGTACTATAAAGCAGTGGTCATCAAAATAATATGGTACTGGCTAAGAGACAGAAGGGAGGATCAATGGAATAGACTTGGGGTAAATGTCCTCAGCCAGAAAGTGTATGATAAACCCAAAGATCCCAGCTTTTGGGACAAAAACTGCTGGGAAAATTGGAAAACAGTATGGAAGAGATGAGATTTAGATAAACATCTTATACCATACACTAAGTTAAATTCAGAATGGGTAAATGAATTAAATGTAAAGAAGGAAACTGTAAGTAAAATAGGTGAACATAGACTAGTATACCTGTCAGATCTATGGGAAAGGAAAGAATTTAAGACCAAACAAGAGATAGAGAATATTACAAAATGTAAAATGAATAATTTTGATTGCATTAAATTAAAAAGTTTTTGTATGAATAAAACTAATGCAACCAAAATTAGAAGGGAAGCAGCAAATTGGGAAAAAAATCTTCACGACAAAAACCTCTGACAAAGGTATAAATTACTCAGATTTATAAAGAGCTAAATCAATTGTATAAAAAATAAAGCCATTCCCAAATTGATAAATGGGAAAGGGACATGAATAGGCAATTTTCAGATAAAGAAATCAAAACTATCAATAAGCACACGAAAAAGTGTTCTAAATCTTGGCTAATATGACAGCAAAGGAAAGTAATAAATGTTGGAGGGGATGTGACAAAATTGGGACATTAATGCATTGCTGATGGAATTATGAATCGATCCAACCATTCTGGAAGGCAATTTGGAATTATGTCCAAAGGGCTTTAAAAGACTGATTACCCTTTGATCCAGCTATAGCACTGCTGGGTTTGTACCCCAAAGAGACAATAAGGAAAAATGCGTGTACAAAAACATTTATAGCTGTGCTCTTTGTGGTGGCAAAAAACTGGAAAATGAGGGGATGCCCTTTGATTGGGGAATGACTGAACAAATTGTAGTATCTGTTGGTGATTGAACACTATTGTGTTGAAAGAAATAATGAACTGGAGGAATTCCATGTGAACTGGAATGATCTCTAGGAACTGATGCAGAGTGAGGGGAGCAGAACCAGGAGAACATTGTACACAGAGACTGATACACTATGGCACAATCTAATGTAATGGACTTCCCTACTAGCAGTAATACAATGATCCAGGACAATTGGGGCAAAGAAAAGAGATCAGTCCCTATTACTCACGTGACCAAAATGGAGAAACAGTTTCAAAGGCCCCCACCTTCAGCTTCCTTCAGAGCAAGCTTCTCAGAGCACACTCCAACCACTCCGACAAACTCCTCAACCCTCTCCTCTGAGTCTTCAGACCCCTCTCTCTTTAAGGAAACCCTCCAAGTTCCCTCCCCTCAGTTTTCATATCTACCAATCATTGTCCATCAATTTCCCTGTGCCAATGGAGGCTCTAGCTTAACCCAGGACCACCCAGAGGTCTCTGACTTTGCACATGTCTGTTGAAGGTCATATTTTCAAATAATTAAATCTTTGATCCTTTGCTACAGCCCTTCCTAAATCCTGTTAACCTGAGTAGGGTAGAGATTGGAATAATTAAATTTTGATCTATGCTGCAGCCCTTCCTCAATCCTGTTAGGACTGAGTAGGGTGGAGATTGATTCCAAGTATCTCCATTGTATCAATTCTAAAATCAATCATGACTCAAAGAAATTCCTGTTCTATGCTTAAGCATAGGTCAAAGTCCTTTCCATTGTTCAGCAAAAGGTTTCTGTCCTAAAGTAATCTTAAGAAGGGAGGAGGAGGAAACTCTCATGCCAATGGGGTTCACATTCCAATAGCCAAGACCCACTATCAATAGGAAATTTTTCAAGTATGAAATTTCCCAATGGTGAAATTTTCCAACATTTATAAGTCTAAGAAATTTTGAGGTTTACACAATTCTGAGGGACTTATGAGAAATAACCCTATCCACATCCAGAGAAGGAACTATGGGAGTAGAAACACAGAAGAAAAACATACAATTGGTCACATGGTTTGATGGGTATATGATTGGGGATGTAGATTCTAAATGATCCCTCTATTGCAAATATTAATAATATAGAAATAGGTCTTGATCAATGATACATGTAAAACCCAGTGGAATTACTCATTGGCTATAGGAAGGGGGAGGGAGAAGGGGGAAAAAACCATGAATCTTGTAACCATATTATAAATTAAATAAATAAAAATAACAACAACAACAAAGAATTCTTGAACTACCTGAAAACCATGATCAAAAAGAGTTCATACATCATCAAGGGAAATAATCAAGGGATTGCAGCTAAGTGGCTCAGTGGATTCAGAGCCCTGCCTAGAGATGAGAGACCCTAGGGTTAAATCTGGCCTCAGGCACTTCCTAGCTCTGTGTCTCTGGGCAAGTCACTTAACCCCCATTGCCTAGTCTTTACCACTCTTCTGCCTTTCAATACCAGTATTGATTCTAAGACAAGGTAAGGGTTAGGAAAAAAAAAAGAAAGAATCAAGGAAAACTACCCTGATATTCTAGAACCAGAAGACAAAATAGAAAATGAAAGAATCTACCAATCACCTCTTGAAAGAGATTTCCAAAGGATAACTCCCAGGAATAATATAGCCAAATTCTAAAACTCCCAGGGCAAGGAGAAAATATTATAAGCAGCCAAAAAGAAAGAATTTTAAAAATGGTGAAGCCACTGTCAGAATAACACAAGACTTAGGAGCTTCTACTTTAAAGTATCAGAGGGTCTGGAATATGATCTCCCAGAGGGCAAAGGTGATAGGACTTCAACCAAGAATCACTTACCCAGCAACTGAGCATAATTCTTCAGAGGGAAAAATGAGTATTCAATGAAATAGAGGACTTTTAAACATTCCTGGTGAAAAGAACAGAACTGAATGGAATACTTAACTCTCAAATACAAGACTCAAGAGAATCATAAAAAGGTAAACAGAAAAGAGGAATTAAAATACATTCAAGAAGGCTACCTCTGTGGGGAGATGATTCTCTTAATGCCAAAGAACTTTGTCATTGTTACTGCTGTTAGAAGGCATATACATAGATAGAGGGAAAGGGTATGAGTTGAATATGAAGGTATGATATAAAAATAAAATAAAATTAGGGTATAAGAAAGAGGAGTGTATTAGAAGGAGGTGGAAGGGAAAAATAGAATGGGGTAAATTATTGCACATAAAAGAGTCATGAAAGAGCATTCACAGTGGAGAAGAAGATGGGGGAGATGGGGAGGAGACCATGTGAACCTTACTCTTATCAGAATTGGCTCAATGAGGACGAAGAATATACAATCAATTGGGTATAGAAAGCCATTTAATGGTGATGGAATATTATTGTGCTGTAAGGAATCATGAACAAAATGGTTTCAGAAAGTTGGAAAGATCTACATGAACTGATTGCAGAATGAAGTTAGCAGAACCAGGAGAACATTGTGCACAGTGACAACAATGTTGTGGAATGATCAAATGTGACAGACTTCTGTACTAGCAGCAATACGATGATCCAGGACAATTCTAAGGGACTTAAGGAAAAGAAGGCTGTCTATCTCCAGAGAAAGAACTGTTGGAGTAGGAATGCAGGTGAAAGTATATGATTTATTACTTGTTTATTTAGGTACATGATTTAAAGTTTTGCTTTTATAAAATTAGTCAATTACAGAAATGAACAATATGTTTAATGCATGTTGCGTATAACCCAGATTGAATTGCTTGCCAGATGGAAGGGGCAGGGAGGGGGAGAATTGGATCATATAACTTCAGAAAACTCGTGTGGAAATTTATTATTACATGTAATTGGTATTTTTTTTTTAATTTTTAAAAGAGAGCTATCTCACCCTATAGGAAAATAAGAGGGGAAGGGGATAAGAGAATGGGGGTGGAGCTGAAGAAAAGAGGGAGGTATAAAACTAAATTGGGGTAAATAGGATGGAAAATAATGGTGTGAAATTTTTTTACAAGTCTTTCTAATAAAGCTTGATTTCTCAAATACATAGAGAAATGGGTTGAATATATAGGAATACAAGTCCTTCCCTAACTGATAAATGGTCAAAGGCTATGAACAGGCAATTCTCATACAAAGTAATAAAAGCTCTCTAGAGTCAAGCATAAAATGCTCTAAATCACTTATTAATTAGAGAAATTCAAATTAAAACATCTCTGAGGTACCACTCCACACTTATCAAATTGACTATCATGACAGAAAGGGCAAATGACAAAACTTGGAGGCTATATGGGAAAGCTAGGCCATGAATGCATTGCTGGGGGAGTTGTGAACTGATTCATTCATTTAGGAGAGCAATTTGGACCTACGCCCAAAAGGCTATAAAAGAGAACAAATCCTTTGACCCAGCAATACCATTATTAAGTTTGTATCTCAAAGAGGTAAAAAAAGAAAAAGGAGAAGGATCTATATGTACAGAAATATTTAGAGTAATTCTTTTTAGGGGGTGGCAAGGAATTGGAAAGTTAAGGGGCACCTATCAATTTAGAATGTCTGAGTAAGTTGTATATGATTGTAATGGAATACAATTATGCTGTAAGAAATGACAAGTAGGAAGAGCTCAGAAAAATCTGGAAAAACAACATGAACTAAGGTAGAGTAAAATAAACAGAACCAGGAGAACACTGTACAGTGACAAGAATATTTTACAATGAACAACTGTGAATAACAGCTCTTCTAAGCAAGATAATGATCCAAAACTATCTCAAAGGACTCATGATAAAAAAAATGCCATCTATTTCCAGAGAAAAAGGAATGAATCTGAATCCAGACCAAAATTTTCTTAATTTTTTTTTTCTATTTGAATGTCCTTCCCCAAAGGGATTAATATGGAAAAATGTTTCACATGATTGCACATGTATAATCTATATGAGATTGTTTACCATCTCAAGGTAGGGTGGGGAATGAGGGGGAGGGAAAGAAGAAGAGAATCTGATACTCAATATTCTTTGAAAAATGTTGGAAATTGTTTTTACATGTAATTGGAGGAAAAAAATAAAATAATTGTAAAATGCTTTCTTCACAATGAAAGGGTTGGAAGAGTTGGCCTGAAAAAAAAAAATCTTCTTTTTGGTCCCTGATTCATCTTGTTTTAAACTTTCTTATGCAAGGTGAGGAAGAGAATCAATTAAATTAGGATTGTGATTACTGAGACACTATCCCTTCTCTGTATACCCTTTGTGCCATTTTCTTCCTTTCCTTCCCTTCCCTACCCTCCCAAAGGCAGACAACTGGCTTGAGGAAAAGGTCAAGAAAGAAAGGAGGGGCACAACAGGTACAACAAGGGTGAAACTAATTAATCAACAAAGGTGAGACTAATTAACCACAAATTAACAATATCAATTACTAGATGGTCTGGTAGAGAGCTGAGAGGTCAAGTCCTTATAAACTGGCAGGGCCAAGACATATACAATTTTCCTTGTCCCAGTTGTGTCTGGGTGTTAGAATTATATGTTTTTATTATCATTTTATCCCCCTTCCCCATCACCCCTTTTTGTTAATTATCTTTGTGTTTGGAGTGTAAGGTGGAGGTAAGAGATGGGCAAAGGTAAGAAGAAAGGAGCCAAAGCTAAGGCCAGGGTCCCAACCAAGTCCCAAAGAAAACCCATACCCCAATCCCCACCTGAACCTGCACCCAAACCCCGACCTGAACCTACGTCCAAGTCCCGACCTGAACCTGCACCCAAACGTGAATCTAAACCTCCACCAGAATCCAGACAGCCTAAACCTTCACCCAAAGCTGGACCTGCACAGAGACATGAGGAAGAAGATGGTGAAGGTGAGGAGGAAGGGGAGCAGTAGGAGAAGTAGTAACAAGATCATTTTTAGTGACTTTGACTCAAGTACCAGAAATTGGTGTGCCTCAACCTTTCTTAAGATCCATGTTAGAGGGAGGAATAACTGGGGTGGGCTTTAGCTGTAGAGTGAGGTCTAGAAAGGCTCAGGAGAAAGGTTCTTCCCTTTAGACATTCCTCCAATGGATAACTGCTTGTCTTCCCGGATTGGCAGTCCATTCCTTAACGCAGAGACCGTAACCTTTATTGTGTCATAGACTTTTGGCAATCTAGTGAAGAAGTCTGTGAATTAAGGCATTAGGTGGCTCAGTGGATTGAAAGCCAGGCATGGAGACAGGGGGTTCGAGTGTCAAATCTGGCCTCAAACGGTATGATCCTGGGCAAGTCACTTAACCCCAATTGCCTAGCTCTTATTCCTCTTCTGTCTTGGAACCTGTTTTTTAGTATGGATTCTAAGATAGAAGACAAGATAGAAATAGAAATGGAACCCCACAGGTTAACATATTGATTTTGTTCAGTTGTGTCTGACTCATGACCCCATTTGAGGTTTTCTTGGCAAAGATACTAGAGTGGTTTGCCATTTCCTTCTCTTACTCATTTTACAGATGAGGAATCTGAGGCCAATAGAGTTAAGTGATTTGCCCTGGGTCACACAGCTAGGGTCTGAGACAACATTTGAACTCAGGAAGAAGAATCTATCTGACTTCAGGTCTGACATTCTCTCCATTGCTTTGAAAACCCCAAATTAGCATTATCTATGTTATATTATATTTTAATATCTTTTGTTAAACATTTCTCAATGACATTTTTTCTTACAAAATCCTTATCTTCTTTCTTAGAATCAATATTAAGGGTCAATTCCAGGGCAGAAGAGTAGAAGAGGGTAGGCAATTGGGTTAAGTGACTGGCCCAGGATCACTCAGCTAGGAAGCATCCAGGGTCAGATCCAAACCCAGGATCTCCCTACTCTGAGCCTGGCACTCAATCATATTTTAATCTGGTTCCTTGACACTAGAATTTCAAAAACCCTTGCCATCCATTAGCAAGTTTGACATGTCTGATGTGAAGGACTATATGAGTCTATAGTTGAAGTTGGACTCACTAGAAAGTAACAGGTTGATTCTTTGATGATCTCAAATGTTTTCCTCTTTTTGGGGAACTTGTTTCCCTTTTAGGGGCAATGAGATTTGGAGGATTATAGTATTCTTTAAGTCCTTTTATCCTACAGATTTTTTTTTTTTTGTGGCTAACTAACCTATATTTAAAGAGGTATCATTAGTTTGCCTGGGAATTAAAGGACTCCTTTTTACTATTTTTTTTGTAAAGATGTAGATGTGAACTAAAGTCCATTATATTCAGGAGAGACTATAGTTAGGGATGCAACAGGAACTACTCTAGCCCCCAAGCACCTGATGGCCAGGTATCTTAACATTTTGCTCCTCCCTAGTGTTCTCTGATACCTTTAAAAGAATTCTAGAGTGTTTGGTCTCTGACTCTGGCTCCAGTTCTCTACTGAGAGCATTCTCCCAAATTTTAGGGGACCTCTGCATGATAGTTCCATTTAGCCACTTAATAATTAGATTAACTTTTACAAAGGAATATTAACAAATATCTAATTCCCCTTCCCTAGACATTCCGGGAATACACAATCCTTCTCCCATGTCTCTTAGTCTCTTGGAGAGAGAGACACAGAGAATGTGTTCATCTGGTGGTTTTAAAGGTGCAATTTCTTCCAGCCACAAAGCAACTGGATAGAGGTTATTCCTTCTCATGTGGCAGAAGAACACAGATTATCTTTTCCCAAAAGCAGGGCCTTGGCATTCCTAGACAGCTGCCTCTATGTTAAGTGAGCTAGGGATGTTTTAAAATCCTGTTGTAACATGAACATAATTATAAAACACTTTTTATACAAATAAAGTCAGATTGAAATAATTGGAGAAATATTCATTGTTCATGGTTAGGCAGAGCCAATATAATTAAAATGACAATTTTATTTAACAATATTTCTGTTGCCATATGTAATATCCCCTTGGTTCTGCTCATTTTACTCTTCATCATTTCATGTAGGTCTTTTCCATATTTCTTAAAAATTAACCTGTTAGTCATTTCTTACTTCAAAGTAGTATCCCATCACATTGGTATGCCACACCTTGTTTAGATATTCCCCAATTGATGTATAATCTCTTCAATATCCATTTAGGAATATCTTAGAACATACAGGGTTCTTTCCCCCCACTGATCACCTTGGGAAACAGACCTAAGAGTATTAATGGTTTTGCTGGGACACAAAGTATTCATAGTTTTATAACTCTATGGGCATAATTCTAGATTGCTCTCCAAAAGTATTGGATCAGTCCACAGTTCTACCAACAATGCATTAATGTCCTTATTATTCCACATTACCTCTAACATTTGTCATTTTATCTTTTATCGTTTTATTGAATCTGATAGGTGTGAAATGATATCTGAGTTTTTTTGATCTGCATTTCTTCTCCAATCAGTGATTATTTAGAGCATTTTTACATGTGGTTATATATATATATATATATATATATATCTTTGATTTCTTTATCCAAAAACTGTCTATTCAGAGCTTTTGAACATTTCTCAATTGAGGAATGGTTCAAATTCTTATAAATTTGACAAAGTTCTCTATATATGTTAGTTATAAAGCCTGTATTTGAGAAACTGTCTATAATTCCCCTGTTCTACTTTCCTTCTAATCTTGTTTATATTAGTTTTATATAAAACCTTTTACATTTAATATAATCAAAACTATCCATTTTAATTTCACAATGTTCCCTATTGCTTATTTATTCTTAAAATTTTCTCCTATAAATCTGATAGGTAATATGTTCTATATTCTTCTTCGTACCTTTTTGTTATGACATTTTTATTTGTAATAATATTTTTTTTTCCCCAATTAATGTAAAAACAATTTTAAACATTCATTTTTTTCTCTCTCTTCTGAGTCCTCCACCTTCCCTAAGAAGGCAGGTAGTATGACATAGATTATATATATATTGTTATATAATACATATTTCCTTGTTCATCATGTTCTAAAACTAGACATATTACTTACACTAGAGAAAAATTCATGGAGGAAATAAAATGAACAATGGTATGTTTTTCTTATGTCTTGGCCATGTATCCAGTTTGATCTTATCTTGGTAAATAGTATAAGATATTAGCCTATATCTAGTTTTGTTAGGATGGTAGTATCCTTAGCAGAAATAGGGTTGCTCAGACGAGGGATCAGTTTTGTTTTTTTTTGGGGGGGGGGCGGGTGCTAATGAGTTCTGTTTGGGACTTATGTGGTTTGATATGACATCCAGTTCAAAATGTCTCGAAGGTAGTTGGTGATGGAGAGTCTAGGACTGGGTACACAGATTTGTAAGACATCTGTTCATTAAAATTCTGGAAGTTGGCCCAATCCATAAATGAAAAGTTAGAGAAAAAAGAGAAGGGGACCCTGGACAAAGCCTTGGGGACACCTTTATGTGGGGTTAGCAAAGGAGACTGAAAAGGAATGATCAGATTAGAAAAGCAGAAAGTTGTGTCCAAAAGTATCTAGTGAGGTCAGAAGTGATCAGCAGAAATTAGGAACAATGAGACTGAGGAAAAGACCATCAGACATGTCAACAAAGTTATTAGTGACTTTGAAGAGAAGAGTTACATGGAAAATCAGATTGAAGAAGGCTTGAAAGAGTTGAGGAAGTCAAGACAAGGATTGTGGACAGATTTTTCAAGGAGTTTCCATGAGAAAAAGAAGATACAATTTGATATCTTGGTAGGGTTACTTGAAGATTATTTGAAAGGAATTTGAAAGGGGAGACTTGAATGTGTTCATAGGCAGTGGGGAAGGAGCCAGTGAACTGGGAAAGATGAAAGATTGCCAAAACGGGAGATAACAGAAGGGCTGATGGAAAAGACGAAGGATGGATCCAGAATCCACACCTTAGCAAGGAGAAGGCTTCTTCATCAGAAGCTAGAGCAAAGGAGGACATGATCTCAAGGTCTTGAGATGAGGAGAAAAGGGAAAAGAAGGACACTGACAAGTTCAATAAAGTGTAGAAAAAATCATTGAAGATGTAAAGATTATTTTGTCTTGGAGAAATCTTGGATGAAGACAAAATTAAAATTCTAAAAGTTAATTTAAAAATTACATTAAAAGTCTCTTATGCAGAAGGATTAATCTTATTCTGTTTAACTTCAGAAGACAGAACTAGGGTCAACTGGTGGCCATTACTTGGAAGGCTCAAAGTACCAAAGAACTTTCTTTTTTTTTTTTTAAACTCTTACTTTCTATTTTAGGATCAGAACTGGGTATTGGTTCCAAGACTGAAGAACAGAAAGGACCAGGCAGTGGGGGTTAAGTGACCTGCTCAGGGTTACCCAGGTAGGAAGTGTCTGAGACCACATTTGAACCCAGGTCCTCCTAACTGTAGGCCTCTTGCTCTATCTACTCTGCTACCCAGCTGCCTCAGAACTATTTCTACTTGGCTAAGCAGCAAACTGCCTGTCACTACAGGCTGGACATCTCGATTTGGGAGAGATGTTGGAAGGAAACAAGTGAATCGAGTTCACCTCTAAATTCTAAGGCCTGAGAGTTTATCAGAAGCAGACACAGTGGGATCATAAAAGCCAATTGTTAAGTTTTTAGAGTGAGCATTTATACCTTGGAAAGCAGCAGGCACCCCAAATTAGGGCTTGACTTGTTTTTGTTGTTGTTGTCATCATTGTTGCTTCTCTAGATGTAAGAAAATGTTGATAATGCAGATTAAAAACTTAAAAAGTATATTACATGGGGGGGGGGGTGGAGGGATGTAGTTAGGTGGACAGAGAGCCAGGCCTTGAGAGAGAGATGTCCTCTGTATGAATCTGGCCTTGGACACTTCCTAGCTGTGTGGCCCTGGGCAAGTCACTTAACCCCCATTGCCTAGTCCTTACTGCTCTTCTTCCTTGGAACGAATATATAGTATTGATTCTCAGACAGAAGGTAAAGGGTTTGTTTGTTTTTTTTAAACTTTAAATTTTATTTTTTTTATCTTAAATATTTTCCATGGTTATATGATTCATTTTCTCTCCCTCCCCTTTTCCTTCCCCACTCCCGGAGCTGACAAGCCATTCCACTGGATTATGCATGTGATATCACTTGATCAAAAGGTAAAGGTTTTAAAAATAAAGTATATTATGTGGGGGCAGCTGGGTGACTCAGTGGATAGAGAGCTAGAGAGGTTCAAATCTGACCTCAGACACTACTAGCTGTATGACCCTGGACAAGCCACTTAACCCCCCTTGCCTAGTCCTTTCCTTTCTTCTGCCTTGGAACCAATTCTTAGGAATGATTCCAAGACAGAAAGAAGATAAGGGTTTTTTTAAAAAAAAGTATGGGGGGCAGCAGCTGGGTAGCTCAGTGGCTTGAGAGCCAGGCCTAGAGATGGGAGGTCTTGGGTTCAAATCTGGCCTCAGACCCTTCCCGGCTGTGTGACCCTGGGCAAGTCACTTGACTCCCATTGCCTAGCCCGTACCCCTCTTCTGCCTTGGAGCCAATACACAGTATTGATTCTAAGATGGAAGGTAAGGGTTTAAAAAAAAAAAGTATGTTATGTGTATATTTCCCCCCATCCAGTTATTAACCATTTACTAGCACATTCCTACTATGACTAAATGGAATATGAAGAAAGTTTGGAAGGCATAACTAGAAACAATAGGTAAAGAAAGGAATTAATCAAGTACCTGCTATGTGCCAGGAATTGTGCTAAGTGCTCTACAAATATTTCATTGTTACTCTGAGAGGTAAGGGTAGTTATTGTCTCTCTTTTACAGATGAGTAAGTTGAGGCAGATAAGGGTTAAATGATTTGTCCAAGGTCACACAGCTATGATGTATTTGAGGTCAAATTTGAACTGAGGTTTTCCCGAATCCAGACCCAGGACTGGGCCTTCCAGATGTCTCTGGGTACAGTGAAAGGTACAAAGATGACATTTTGGACTTCACAGGAAGTAATTCTTTACGACATCTGGAGCTATTTAAAAGTAGCCTTGGAAACCTCTGAAGGCTCACTTGTCTGGTATGTGGTAGAAGGAGATCCTTATTTAGTTATAGGATGGAGTTAATGGCCTCCGAGGGCTCTGCCAACTTGAGATTCCATGCAAGTACTGAAAAGCCCAAGGAACGTGGATTTCACTGGCTCTCTTTTTTTTTAATTAATTAATTTATTTTTAACCCTCACCTTCCGTCTTAGAGTCAATACTGTGTATTGGCTCCAAGGCAGAAGAGCGGTAAGGGCTAGGCAATGGGGGTCAAGTGACTTGCCCAGGGTCACACAGCTGGGAAGGGTCAGAGGCCAGATTTGAACCCAAGACCTCCCGTCTCTAGGCCTGGCTCTCAATCCACTGAGCTACCCAGCTGCCCCCCCCCCTTTTTTTTCTTCCAATGTTGCTTTTAACGTCATTTGCAAAGTGGCTACACAGCCAGCCTTGCATCCAAAAAGACTTGGGTTCCAGAACTGCCTCTGACAAATGCTGGCCATGGAACCTTGGGCAAGGTAACTGACTCTTTAAGTGACATAGAAGGTGCTTATTTACATTTTTGAAATTTCCCTATGCAAATGAAGTCACAGGTCCAGTATATTTTATCCCTTGATTTTCATATTATAAACTCATTGAAAGCTTAATTTCTTTATTGCATTACAAGCTTTTAGATATTTGTCACAAACATAATCTGCATTTATCAAACTCTTGATAATAGCTACAACAAACTACATTTCTTTTGGGTTTGACATTTATTTGAATTTAACTTGGAAAAAAGCAAAATGTGAAGACCTAGGTTTAAGAGTACATATTTTATTTTTAAACAAAATAAGTCATGAAAAAAGTGCAATAAGAAGCTCTAAGTCTTATCCATAGGACAAGATTTGACCAAGTTAAAATAAAAAATTACACACACACACACACACACACACACTCCTTTGGCCACCGATAGTGTCTGATTCTTCGTGACTCCATTTTTTGTCCATGGGCCTTCAAGGTTGATACCTCGTCCCGGGGATCCCCTCCGAATGAAGCCATCATGGAGATAAACAAGCTAGGACACGGACAGGGCCCTGCGGCCTCTTAGAATAACCCTTTGTACTTTTTTCTCCAGAACTTAGTACATCCTCAGCCAGCTTACCCAAGAGTTGTGTCCCTGTTCAAGAGGCTGACCATGGGTTGTCCTGCTTAGATCACTGCAGAAATTGCAGCTTTCACGACTGTGGGATCCTCGTGCACTATATGATCTCCCCAGAAGCTGCCATGAGGATTCCTCCAATGGCTTGCCGAGACCTGCCCTTCAGCGAAGTGGTCCCCACTGTCCAAAAGTACGCCCCCCACTGCTTATTCTTTTTCAGGAAACCAGAGTTCATGAGTTCCTGCCAGTGGCCATTCTACAACTTTGCCACCATGTTCCCAGCAAAGGAGCCGGACGGTTCCAAACAAAGCAGGCCAGAAGCACCCCACCTTGAAGGTGTCCCCCGGCCCGTGTGCAGTCACTGTTCAAAGGCGCACCCGCCCCCGGCACGGAGAAGAAGTGAGAAAAGAGAAGGCAAACTAAGACGAAGATGTGAGAAAGGGCGAAGGCACCAGCCTCTGGCCCCAGCCACCATTCCAATGCCCGCCAGAACTCGAAGGCCTCAGCCACGCGCAGGGGTACAGGAGGACAAGGAGGGGGTTCTCCAAGCCGCGGAGACGGGCCTTCCGGGTGACCGAGCTTGTGCAAATCCCGAGGCCTGGATGCCCGGGGAGGTAGGGCCAGGCAGCCCTGCCCAGGGAGAGGAAGCACGGGTGCCTCTGCCTCTTGGCTCAGCAGACAAACCCGTTCTGGGGCACCGCCAGCACAAGCAAGATCAGGGGGCCGCAGCGGCCGATGAGAGGCCATCTGACCACCAGGGAGCACCTCCCGAGGCCCAGGAGACGGACAATGAGGACCTGCAAGACGGCGGAATTTAGCATCGTTTGCCTGTCTGGAGCATGTCATCCCCACCTCTCCAGGGCCACAAATGTTCAGTTTCCGACACCCTGCCGGAGACATTACTGGAAAAGCTGGTACGATCTAACACAGAACCGAGGGCATAGCTTCTAAAGCGTGGCGCGTGCACAAGTCCCTGCCAAAGAAGATGAGACTGGGACGCCAGAGCGAACAGACGAGGGTGCGTGGAACCACACACGCACACACGCACACGCGCACACGCACACACGCGCACACGTGAGAAAAGTCTTATGAAAAGAGCCCAGATGCCCTCTGACGGCTGGATGCGAGGGATCAATGACCTTTTAGAGACTCCCAGGTATGCGTTAAGAATCTCTAGCTCCACCCCGTGTCAGACCCAACGCAGAGCCCAGCGCAGGGTGGTCAGGCTCTGAGACCTGGCCAAGGCGGCCGTGCCCCATCCTTAGATCTGGGGCAATGACACTGAACAGTTGTTACTCTGGGAGGGAGAGGCCTGTCCTGATTAGGGTATAAGCAGTCTCAGCCATGCTTCATTCAGTGGCTGCTGCTGCTTATTTTTAATCATGACATGAATCTCAAGGGGGAATTTTAATAAATCTCTAAACTTTTTATTATTATTATTATTATTATTATTATTATCTTAATGTCTGTTCATTTTCCCCAAGTGTGAATGAAGCTTGACAGCCCATTTCTCCTTTTCTAGGACTTTCTCTAGGAATCTTTTTTAAAAAATCCTTATTGGGGGCGGCTGGATGTCACAGTGGTTTGAGAGTCAGGCCCAGAGACTGGAGGTCCTAGGTTCAAGTCTGGCCTCAGACCCTTCCCAGCTGTGTGACCCTGGGCAAGTCACTTGACCCCTATTGCCTAGCCCTTACCACTCATAGTATTGATTCTAAGATGGAAGGTAAGGGTTAAAAAAAAAAATCCTTACCTTCTGTCTTGGAAATATTGCTAAATATTGGTTCCAAGGCAGGTGGGTGGTAAGGACGAGGCAATTGGAGTTGAGTAATTTGCCCAGGGTCACACAGGAAGTGAATGAAGCCATTTTTGAACCCAGATCCTCTGGACTCCAGGACTGTCTCTGAGTCCTAACTGTCACTGAGTCACCTAACTGGTTTCTCTAGGAAACTTTAAGATTTTGGTCACTACTAAGAAGCAGGGCAAATTCTGAAGGCACCATCTGGTCCTCCATTAATCACTCAATCAACAAGCATTTATTAAGCATCTATTTTGTGCCAGTACCATGCTACTTGTTGGGGATACAAGGACAGATACAAGTATATGCAGCATAGAGTCAAAGTAATTTGAAGGAACACCTTTTTTTTTTCCCAATTACTTTTATAAACCTTGACTGAAGCCCTTATCTTAGTTATATGACCCTATCACATTCCCTGGGTTCCTGTGAACTCTTTCCACAAAGAATACACTTTGTTATGTTACAAAGGGGCAGATTAGAAGTGAGGTGAAATCTGAACTCAGACCCTTCCCAGCTGTGTGAACTGTGGAGCTAGAAACCTTTGCCCTTTGCCCCACGGGCAAGTAAAATCTTACTCCTTGTCCTTTAGGAATGATTGAACCATTCCTATGAACTATGAACCATTAAGCCAGTTGTATGGGGTAAAGAATACCAAGGGGAGACTAGAGTCATTAACCCCCTTTTTTTTTTTTTAAATCCTTACCTTCTATCTTAGAATTAATACTAAGTATCAGTTTTGAGGCAGAGGAATGGTAAGGGCTAGGCTACTGGGGTTAAGTGACTTTTCCAGGGTCACACAGCTAAGAAGTATCATCATGATTAAAATTCTCTGAAGATTGTATATTTATTAGTAAAGGTTAGAGAAAGATCACATAATCACCGGACCACCCTAATTAAAAGTCATTTACCCTGCTACCTCACTCTGTTCCAAGAGTCTCTAGCCAGAAAGAGAGCACATGCCTACTCCATCCCCTTTCTTAATAAGGCCAATGACTTCACTCCTTTGTCTCTCTGGTTAGACGGCCTTGACCTTACTCGGTGTCAAAGCCAAGTCTTCACTTAGGGCCAGCCTCTTCCCAGAGCCAGAGAAACACAAGACCTCTGGCATCATCTCATAGTACACATGCCCAACGTGGGGCTGATATCAACCAAGAATGAGTTTTCAAATGGAATAAGGGGGTACCATTTATATTAAATTCATACAACCCCCCCCTCTGATCCTCTGGGATATTAATGTTAGTCTCACCAATGAATCATCCCATAGATAAATCTATATATTTCAGGATTGTCTCACCAGGGTACATAAGGGCACAAAAATATTATACATTTCATGGAGAGTCTAATTACAATTTAGGTATTTCTTTACATTAAAAATGATCAATAGGTACATTGAACAGTGATCCTGAACAACCCAGAGGGATCTATGATAAAGAGCACTATCCACATTCAGAGGAAAAACTGTGGGAGCAGAAACACAGAAGAAAAACGACTGCTTGATTACATGGGTTGAGGGGGATATGATTGGGGATGCAGACTCTAAATGATAGTCCTAATGCCGACACCAACAACATGGAAATGGGTTCTGATCAAAGACACAAGTAATACCCAGTGGAATTGTGCATTGACTTTGGGAAGGGTGGGGGAAGGGGAGGGAGGAATAGACTATCATTTTTGTAACCAAGGAATAATGTTTGAAATTGACCAAATAAAAAAAAAGAAAAAATAGGTACATTGACAAGGAACCATTGGGGGACATTCTCCTTTTTGGCACAAGGATTTTACAATCAGGATAAAACAAAGGCACATGGGAAGAGTAAAAGTAGATGGAGGGCCCACCACAGTTCAGTTTATTATATCCAAAGGCTCACTCAGAGTCTCGTGATATAGTGTTTGATTGCTGGGGATATCCTTTACGTAGCTGTTATCTTTTTAGTCTGTTTGGAATCATGATAGTCCTTACAGCATCTTCTCCAGGAGATCTGCTTTCCTGGTCTAGGTTATTGGTGATCTCTTTCCCTAAAACTGCTTTTAAAAACGTTCTTAGACTATGGACTTTTAGGATAACCTCACAATCCCTCTTCAGGAGGATAAGAAACTACCCAGGATCTGATCCTAACATAACTTGGTGGTAACACAAAATAATATTCCATCATGGTGAATATTCATTTATAGCAACCATAGACTTGGTGTACAATATATGGCTAGGCTATTAGGTTACTAATCTAAAAAAGCATTAAATAATATATGGTTCACTTCTCCCAAAAACAAGAGGAGAGAGACCAAAAAATAAAAAATAAATAAATATATATTAAAACCATAAATCCCTGATACATATTCAAGGTCTTATGGAGCTAGTTTATATCTTACAAGCATGTAGGTCAGGTATAACAATATTGCAGTTACCTATCGTGCCTAAAGAAGTTGTCTTACCAAAGAAAAGAAAAAGGACAAGTCTTAACAAAAAGGAGAATGTAGTCCCCTAGTTGGATTTCTACTCTAATCAAAGGGATAGCAAGCCAGAGTTAGAGCCAAATAGGGATATATTTGAGTCTCATGCCTTATAGGCTAAACTAGAGAAGGCTGACTTCAGAGACTTGCTCAACAGCTGTTTCCCTGAGTCCCTGAGACAGCTCTTCCACTTTGGCAATTAAATTCACACAATATCTGAGGTCAGATTTGAATCCAGGTCCTCCCAATTCCAAGCCTGGCTTTCTATCCATTGATCCATCTAGTTGCCCTGGTGCTATTCCTTTTAATCCTCCTTTTACCAAATGAAGGGAAGGACTAAAGAAAAAGGGTGAGGAGTGCCCTGTCCCCTATTATTTCAGGGGCTAGCGCTGATTATTAGGGAGTAGCCATATCAGGCTGGATGTCCAGGACTAATGGTACTGGAAAGGGATATGTGAGCTATATATTTCTCTTCTGTCTTAGGTCAGCTAAAGTTTAGATGTTGTGGTTCAGTTGTATATGACTCTTCTTGACACCATGGACAGTATCCATGGAGTTTTCTTGGCATGGATACTGGAGGGGTTTGTCATTTCCTTCTCCAGTGGATGAAGGCAAACAGAGTTAACGTTAAGTGCTTGTCCAGGGACGCACAGCTAGTAAAGGTCTGAGGTCAGATTTGAACCCAGGACTTCCCATCTCCAGACCCAGCTCTCTGTTCACTGCTTCATACAGTTGTGTGGTCACACCTTCCAATCTAACAAATACACTTTCGATCTTCAAGTTCCAAAATTTAATTTTCTAATAATGCCCTTTCCTTCCAATTTTGTCACGTCTTCACTCATATCAAACTTGTCCTTTGTATCTGAGGGTGCCCCTTCTCTCACCCCACCTGAAAATTCAATACTCTGTCCTTTATGCAGAAGAGATAAGGCTCTATTTGAAATCAGGCTGATGTGGGTTCATTCCTGACGCTGCCTTATACTGATTTGCTGAACAGGGACCAATTGCTCAACTTCCCTGAACATCAATTTTCTTGTCTGTAAAATATGGACAATAATAGCAGTTGCATGTAACTCATGTATGTAATTTTGGGGGGAATCAAGATGTATGTAAAACACTTTGTAAGCTTAGAGGCTTGATGTAAATTTAATTTGTTGTTATTCTTCATAGCTCATCATGCCCTATCACATCTCACCTCCCATGGTTTATGTTTCCATGTGTCCACTTGGGCATGATCTATCACTTAAGTGACTGACTAGCTACCACCCTGGAGCCCTTTGCTTCCCTGACATATGGTCATCCTAAACTGATTAATCCTCAACCCTAGAAAATCCCCAACATATGTGTCTGCTTCTGAATACTATAGGAGAAAGTCATGAAATTGAGCCATAAATTTATTGTGCATAACCCTGTCTGGGCCCTCACAGCTGCCCAGTAATCCTTCTCTTCCTATTGATTACTGGTTCCTTCCCCCAGTGACTGTCTCAAGCCTCATCCACTCACCTCCGATTAGCACCGCCTGCTTTCTTTATGAATTTACTATATTTCAGCGAACAATCATAATATTAACTTGACATAATGGAGTCGGCTCTATACAGAATCTGACAAGAATCTAAGCAGCAGAGGTGGGGAGGGAGTGCATTCCAGCCTGGGCAAAGGCACAAAGACAGAACAGCGGAATGCCATATGGGAATGTCACATAGCGATTGGACTGTCAGAGTAAACAGTGGATAGAGCGGTGGACATAGAGTCCAGGAGACCTGCAGGTAAATTCTGTCTCAGGCATTTAAGCAGATGAGCCTGGGCAACTTTCCCATTTGTAAGAAGAGGGGGTTGGGCTTGATGTTCAAGATGAGGTGTACAGGGTGTTTAGGGAAGACTAGCACCTTTGCTATGAGCAAAGCCTTTTTCAGGGCTATTTTCCTCATTTTGTCTATCTGCCACCTAATTCTTCTCTGTGGCTCCAAGAAGCTGTAGCATGCATGGCAGGCACACCCAGGTAAATCTATCTCAGAAGATGGGCTAAGCCAGATTGAGGGTAACCAACAAGCCTCAAACCTGTTCATGAGTTAAGGGGATGTCTGTTCCAGGCATGTTAAGACTTCCCCCTGGTGGAAGGGGTGGATGGGAACAATTTGTTGCAACCACAACGAAGGTGGCAGAAGAGGCCACCATGGAGTATTTAGAGCTTTGTCAGGCACCAAAGAAGCTAAGGCCATCCACTGCATCCTGAGCCATCACCTGTCATCTTGACTTTTGTCTTGCCACTGGGCTTGGATGATTCTGGAAGAGAGACAGGTGTACAGCTTTGTGCGGTTCTTACTTAAGTCCAACTTATGCTTGAATCAAAAGACATCATCAATTATGACATTTGGATCCTTTTCAGGTACAAAGAAGTTCCCTTCAAGCTTTAAAGGTAGGATCTTGCGATTACAGAGAATCTAAAGTCTAGAAACAAAGATTGGAGTCAGATTGTGAAGGGATTCAAATGCCAAAATGAGGAGCTTATAATTGGTCCTAGATGTTAAGGAGAGCCCCTAGGACAGTGATGACCAACCTTTTAGAGATGGAGTGCCAGTCCCATCTCCTCCTCAAGTATCTGGGGTCTCTTGCCCTCCCCCTTACCCCACACAAGGAAAATGAGGAAGTTCTCCCATTGGGTTGCTGCGGGGAGGGGCAGAAGTGAGGAAGGTACTCAGCTAGTGTAGAGAGGGGGAGGGGAGTGGTCTAAATACTCCAATCCCCTCCAGCTCTGATGCCTGTGAGCTGCCCACCTGACCCCTGTCTGTTCCCATTGATTGTTGGGTAGAGGGGCAGGGTATGGGAAATAATGTCCTCAGGCACAGTGGAGAGGGAGAGGGGAGAAGCTCTGCTCTCTCTGGAGGTGGATAGAATTTTTCATCAGTCTTTTGAAATCATCTTAGATCATTATATTGATCACAGTAGCTAAGTCTTTCACAGTTGAACTTTGTTACAATATTGCTGTTGCCTCCTTGGGAGACACGTTTTTGGGTAAGGACTTGGGGTTCTCTACAATTTTGGGATTCTTCAGTCTGTTGCTAGCTCTCTAAATTCATTCTATTACCAGGCTTAGGCTCTTTGAGGGCACAAGCTAGCTTGATTATTATTATAGTTTTTTAATCAGTCCCAGGGCTTGATGCAGTGCATTGTACATCATGACTGCTTAATAAATGATAATTGAATGAATTGTATTGGGGTTAGACTAAGAAGCACCAAGTCCAGTTAAAAGGCTACTTCCTTGGTCCATGTCTTTTCCATTCAGCTTTCTTCTTTCCCCACTTTGGGTAAGGTTCTTCACAAACCTGTCTATAAATACTCTTACTCCTCCTTCCCCTACCTCACAGAGCTGTGAAGGAAGTGGCCTGCAAATTTTTAATCACTCTCCAAAATGGTAGGAGTCAGATATCTGAAGTTTAGAGGTGGAAGGGATCTTAGAGGCCATCGAGTCCAGTCCCCCTCATTTTATACATGAGGAAACTGAGACTTAGAGAGGTTAAGTGATTTTGTTTAGGGCAGTGATGGTGAACCTTTTAGAGACTGAGTGCCCAAACTACAACCCTCATGACACATGTGAGTCCCCTGTATTACCCCAGACAGGGGAGGGAGGAAGCCCTTCCATTGGGCTGCTGGGCAGAGAGGCAGGCGATGGGAGAAATGTCCTTAGGTGCAGGGGAGGGGAGCAGCCTCCTCTGGCATGTTTTGGCACATGTGCCTTAGGTTTGCCCACATAGATCTATGGTCACCCAGCTAATAAGAATCTGAAGTAGGATTTGAATTCAAGTCTTCTTGACTCCCAGCTGGGTACTCTGCTCAGTGGTTCACATAGTAGCAGCTTTTTCCCCCTTCCAATACATTTTCCTTTCCACGAAGACCTTTTCTTCCTCACCCCCCAGCCTTGGTTATGATAGGTTCCTATTCTCTCTCTTCTTCCTTGCATCATTGATATCCTTACCCACTCAGGTGTCTGGACTGGCCTGTGTCTACCTCTGTGGGTGGGGATGTTTCCTTCTTCTTATGGCCCTGCCCCCCAGGTACAAGGAGCATGAGGATGGTTACATGCGCCTACAGCTGGTCCGCTACGAGAGTGTGGAGCTGACTGAGCAGCTACTGAGGGAACGAGAAGAGCAGGGGGCTCCTGGGCCAGGGGCAGCACTGACTGAAGGCAGCCTGCAAGGTATTCTCCTAGAGCCTGGGCCTGAGGAGGAGGAGGAGGAGGAAGAAGAAGAAGAGGAGGCAGAGGTGGAGGAGAGTGAAGAGGTGGCCCCTTCAGCATCTGCCTCCCAGGACTCTCCTAGCCCTGTCATTCATGTGTTGAACAGGACCAGTTCCCAAGGCGAGCATGAGACAGTCTATTATGTCCTGGCCTCAGCCCCTGGAGTTCAGCCCCCAGGGCCAGGAGAGGGGGCTCCTGACCCTGATCCCCCTGATGGCATCATGGAGAAATTGCACAGGACAGCTGAGGAGCTGGGAATCTTGCTAGAGTGAGGGGCTCAGGGGCCCACTCCCTTCAGAGTCTAGCTGAGCCATTGTTTTCCCACCCTGGATTTGAGATCCGCTCTTCTGTTTTTTATTTTATTTTATTTTGCTCTCCTCACATCTCTGCTATGACCCATTCTAAAAAAAAAAAGGGCCTTCTGAACCACCCTTGGTAACAAGTGTGAGGTAGTAGCGTACTACATTTCCATGGTGTACAGTACGGTACTCATCCGCAAGAGCCTGTGATATAGTGAAAACTCCATGACAAAGAATTATATATATATATATATATATACATTTTTAAAAAACTCGTGATACAGTGAAGCTGCGATAAGTGATAAGTGACCCACAATATAGCAAGGGATGACTGTACATGGACGTAATGGAATCTTGGGCCATCAAAAACAACGAGCAGGATCAGTTCAGAAAAACCTGGAAAGACTTCTAGGAACTGATGCAAAGTGAAGTGAGCAGAACCAAAACAATGCACACAGTAAGAAATGTTATATGATGATCAACTCTGACAGCCTAAACCATTATATCAGTGCGATGAGTGTCCAAGATAACCACAAGGGACTCATAATGAAAATGCTATCCACGTGATGAAAATGCTTCCATTTTATTTCCTTCGTGAGATTTCTATTATATGTGCGATGTGCGTCTTCTGTCACAACATGAGCAATATGGAAATATGTATTGCATGAATGCACTGGTATAACCTATACCAGACAATTTACTACGTTGGAGAGAGGAGGAGGAAGAAAATCTGAATCCTAAAATGCCAGAAAACAAACACGAAAGATTGTTTCTATATGTAACCAAAAAAAAAAAAGTCTAATACTTTAGAGACATGACAGAAAAATGAAAAGGAATACTGATATTCTTTGGTTAAAAAAAAAAAAAAGAATTGCAACTGCTATGCAGTCTCTCCCCAACAGGGATGATGCTCAGTTCTTTTAACTGTAGCTGCAGGGGCCTTCATACCCACCCAGGGAGCCAGTTAGCCAGCAAGAGGTCCTCAGGCTTGGATTAAGTCTTTCTATTGAACTCCTTTTCCCCAACTGGGGTGTTTTAACTGTGAGGGAGAAAATTTCTTTCAGTTCCCTTTCCTCTCCCTTGAGGTGAATTGTAGACTAAGCAAACCATAGTCTGGGTGTAGTCAGGAAGGTGCTGGTGACCTTCATTATATTTTCTCCTCCCCTTTCCCAACCAATTTTGCTTCACTCTTACAATAGCTAAAGAATTTTTGTGTGTTTAGACCTAGACAAAAAGTCAATACTTTTTGTTACTCTTATGATACGTGTTTCTTCCTTTATTAATCCTAGGTCTTCTATTAATTGCAGAAATATAAAAGGATGAATAGATGTGAAATCTTTTATTCTGGGGCAAAGTATGAGTTCTCAGATCCCTTATAACTCTGAGATTTCTGTGACTCAGTCTCTTCTTACTCTGAGAAATTAAATTTCTCCAACTTGGACTGATGAAAGGGTTTAAAGCTGAGACTCCTAAAAATAGTAAAGGATAATGTTTTTATAGAACCAGTAAGAGTAAAGATGGTACTTTCTTCTTCCTCTCTAAAAGCATCTAGTGCCTCATGACCACCAGTGACTCATAGACTTTCTCCTCCCCAAAACCTGCTCTCATACTAAAGGACTTCATATATATTGATACTCATGGAAGATAGGTACACTCATACATTGTTAGTAGAGCTATGAAGTGGTACAATCATTTTGGAAAGCCATTTGGAATTTTGCAGATAAAGTGACTAAGAAGTCTATATTCTTTAAAACAGAGACTCCATGGCTTTTATCCCAAGGAAAGCATCAATAAGAAAACAGTCCTCATATATTCCAAAATATTTATTAGCAGCAGTTTTTTTTTGTGATGGTGAAGAATTGGAAACAAAGTAAATGTCCGTCATTTGGGGAATGGCTAAACAAATTGTGGTATAAGAATATAATGGAATATTATTGTGCTATAAGAAATGATATGTGTGATGAATACAGAGAACAGAAAGATATGTATGAGCTGATGCAAAGTAAACAGAATCAAGAAAACAATACACACCATAACTCCAATAATGTAAAGGGAAAGAACATCATACTGGGAAAAATCAAAAGGGAATGTATTAGTAGTAGTCTCTCGGTAACCGAGGATGACAATTGTCTTTGTGCTCTTTCATCTGTGATGTAGATGAGTGTGCACAAAAACACTTGTGCGTGAAGGAGATTTAAGTGGAAAAGTCGGTGCACAGAGACAGTCCCACTCTCTCGGCATTGGAAGCCTGAGTCCAGTGGCATGAAAAATCGTTACACCTGGAGACTTCCTCAGCTGCATTGGATGGCCGTGTTGTCCTTTGTGCTCCAACACACCCTAAGCACTCCACAGTGCTTTGCTGCGTCGCCCTCTCAGCCATTGAACCTTCTTATTGGTTTCTTCCATCTGGTCGATGACCCGTATGGCTACCCTCACAAGGTTTGGCCGGCCTGTCGAAGCCGTTGCCTGGGGTGTGGCCGCTGCTGCATGCTAGCAGCTACCGGGAGCCACAAGTGAGAGCTGGGTGTCAGGTGGGGATCAGAGGCTGGAGAGCTGCCCTAGGAGGGCACGACAAGCCCTCCATACCAGAGAATTATAAAGAACAAGTGGAATTCAAATGGAGAGATATAAGATGATATCCACAACCTACCCCTTTGTGGAGGTGGGGTGTTCATAAATGTTATACATTGCACATGCTTTTGGACATTTTCCAATGTATTGGTCCATTGTACTGTTTTCCTCTCTCAAAAAAATACTATGAGTCATATGGGATGGTTGGAGGTAAGGAGAGGGAGGGATATGTAGGATACTGTGGTGATGGAAGAAATAGAAAATATCCATTAAAACTTACATAGATAGGTAGGTAGACAGAAGATGATAGATAAATAGGTAGATAAGTAGATAGATGGATGATAGAGATAGCTAGGTAGATAGGTATGTAGATTATATATGTAGATAGAGAAAAGGATGGATGGATAGATAGATAAGTAGATAGGTAAGAAGATAGATGGATAGATATGTAGATAGGTAGGAATATAGATGGATAGATAAGTAGATAGGTAGATAGATAAGAAGATATATGGATAGATAGATAAGTAGATAGGTAGGTAGGAAGATAGATGGATGGATAGATAAGTAGATGGGTAGGTAGATAGTTAGATACCACTCATTCTTAGTTTCCCATTTCCTCGACTTACTCATTTCCTAGTACCTAATTCTCCGCCCTACCTCAACTACATAGATATGGTCATACTCTTGATCTTGCCATAATATACAAGAGTTCTATTTCAGTGTTCATGACCTCTGAAATTCCTTTATCTGATCATAATCTGTTGTCATTCCGCTTCTCCCTCCATTTTTCAATTCCTAAGCCTGTTTTTTTGTCCTCCCCCCATACCTCCATCTTCTCATCCTTCATTTCTTTCTTGCAACAGCACCTGGATACTTCCCCTTTGATGAATCAGTTTAATTCTACACTGTCTTCTTCTGGAATACCCTGTCTCTATCTTATTGAAGATCTTTTTATGTCAAACCCCAGTTTGGGGTTACTGCTGCCATCTGCTGCTTTCTTTACTATTTGCATGCTACTAAATGGAATTAGAGAAAATCACAAAAACTGGATTGAAAGTAGGTCTGCTAAAAATTGATGCTATGTAATTTCAATTGGGTCCTCACTGCTATAAGGCAATTCTTAATCACTTGCCTAATCAATCCACTATTCCATTCACCTTAGGAGCTTTACCAAATCTTTTTATTTGTGTTCAAACCTCCAATACTTTCAGCTGATGTTTTGGTCTCCTTTTTTGCTGAAAAAATTGAGAGCAATAGGAAAGGGTTTCCTTTTCTCCCTTCTTCCTCATCTCACATCACTCAGATGCTTTCCTTCACTATCTCCTTCTTCATCAGTCTTGCATGAAGGGGTACCACTTCTCCTTGCCTAGGCAGCCCCTTTATGTTCACAAGTGATTCCATTCCATCCAGGCTTCTTCAGAAGATCTCTGCCTCTATCACACTCATGCTGTTACTAATCTTTGGTCTCTCCCTGTCTAATGACTTGATTGTCTAATATCTAATGTCTTTTGATTGATTCCCCTTTTGCCTCTAAGCATACCCATGTCTATCTATCCATCCTTGTTAGTTATGGTCCTATATTGCTCCTTTTATTTTCATTTTTTAAAAACCCTTACCTTCCGTCTTAGAATCAATACTATGTATTGGTTCTAAGGCAGAAGAGTGATAAGGGCTAGGCATTGGGGGTTAAGTGACTTGCCCACCAACACACAGCTAGGAAATATTTTAGGCTAGATTTGAAGCCAGGACTCCTGTTGCTAGGCTTGCTCTCAATGCATTGAGCCACCTAGCTTCCCCTTCTTGTTTCTCCTTCTTGTGCTTAAATTCCCTAAGAAAGCTGCACACAATTGATGCTTTCATTTGTTTTCCTATCATTTTCTTCTTAACTCTGTAGTCTAGCATCCAACCTCATTATTCAACCCAAACAATTCTCTCCAGTTACTAGTGATTTCTTAATTGACAAATCCTGTGGCCTTTTCCCAATTTTTATCCTTCTTGACCTCTCTGTCACCTCTGAAATTTTGTTAGTCATCCTCTTCTTGATATTCTCTTCTAGGTTTTCATGACTCTGCCCTAGCCTTTCTCCTCCTACCTGTTTGTTCCCAAACCTGTTTTGTGTCCTTCCCATTCTCCTTTGTCAGATCTTCATTCATGTCATGTACTCTACTGGGTATCCCTGAAGGTTCTGTCCTGGGTCCTCTTCTCCTTCTACTCTCTCTCTCTTTTCTTTGACAATCTCATGAGATCTCATAGATTCAACTATCATCTTTATGCAGATGATTCTTAGACCTTTTTATGTAATCCTAACTTCTCTCCTGTAAGATTAAAATGAATATCCAATAACTCCAAGTATTATATCTTATAAGATTTATTAGTAATCACTTGAAGTAGAAGAAATAAAAGGACAAAAGTAAAAGCCTGAGTAAAAAAAAACTTTCCTAGCCACTTTAGTGGAGAAAGAGAGGGGGCGGAGTCACACACAAACTTTATCTCCATAATGTAAGGGTGCAATGTGAGTAGGAACATGGGATGCTGGGATTTTTTAATCCTGGGTTGCAGATTCTAATTATACATTCTAGATCTCCAGTCTCAAATCTCCAACTATCTACTGGAAATCTACATCAAACTCATCATATCCAAAACCAAACTCATCTTTCCCCTCTTCCTAGCTTCCTTGTTACTGTCAAGGGGACTACCATTTCCAATCTCCTGGGCTCAGCCTCAACTCCTCTCTAAACCAATGACAAGGCCTGTGGATTCTACCTTTGTAGCATCTCTCCTATATATCCAAATTCTATCCTCTGACCCTGCCACCACCCCATGTAGGCCCTCATCATCTTTCATGAGTAATGTAGGAGGCTCAGCCTAAGTAAGCAGTGTTGGAACATAGAGATGCTGATGCTTAGCCTGAGCCTCCTACATTGTCCTATTGCAATAGGTTACCCTGCTTCCAGTTTCTCTCTACTCTAGTCCATCCTTCACTAAGCTGTCAAAGTTCTCCCAAAGCTCAGGGCTGATCATGTCATCCCCCACCCCTCACACTAAATTAATTTCAGAGGCTCCCCATTGCCTGCAGGATCAAATATGAAATTTCCTGTTTGGCTTTTAAAACGACATAGGAGCAGCAAGGTGGCTCAGTAGATAGAGAGCCAGGCCTGGAGATGGGAGATCCTGGGTTCAAATCTGGTCTTAGACACTTCCTAGTTGGACAATCCTGGGTACATCACTGAACCCCAATTGCCTAGCTCTTACTTCCTTTCTGCCTTGGACTGATACTTAGCATCAGTTCTAAGATAATAAGCAAAAAAGATTTGATTCATCCTACCTTTCCAGTCTTATGCCTTTTTTATTTTCCTCCACATACTGATACCTCATCTGACTCAAGGCATTTTCACTAGAAGTACCCAGGACTAGAATGCTATCTTCACTTATCCCTTCCTCCTGGCTTACCTGGTTTCCTTCAAAACTCAGTTAAAAATTCTACTTTGAGAGACAGCTAGGTGGCTCAGTGAAGAGAGAGCCAGACCTGGAGTCAGGAGGTCCTGGGTTCAAAATTGACTTCAGACTAGTTGTATGACTCTGTAAAATACTTAATCCCAGTTGCCTAGACCTTATTCCTTCTTAGAATTGATTCTAGGACAGAAGGTAAAGGTTATAAAAAGTCTTACCTTCTGCAAGAAGCCTTTCCCAATCCCCTTAATACTAGTGCCTTCCCACTGAGATTATTTATAATTTATCCTGCCTATAACTTGTTTGTACATTAGAACATGGATTCCTTTAGAACAGGGATTATCTTTGTCTTTCTTTGGATCCCCAGTGCTTAGTACAATATCTGGCACAAAGTAGTTGCTTAATGCTGTTTACTTTTACTTGACTTTCATAACCAATCTTCCCTTCAAAAACTATCATCGACAATTCTGAGGGACTCATGAGAAAGAATGCTATCCACATCCAGAGAGAGAACTGTGGGAATAGAAACCCAGAAGAAAAACAACTGCTTGATCACATGGGTTAATGGGGATATGATTGGGGATGTAGAATCTAAACAGTCACCCTAGTGCAAATATCAATAATATGGAAATAGGTCTTGATCAATGGCACATGTAAAATCCAGTGGAATTATGCATCAGCTATGGGAGGGGGTGGGAAGAGGGGAGGGGAAGAACATGAATCATGTAATCATGGAAAAATATTCTAAGTTATTTAAATAAACGAATAAACTTAAAAAAATAAAAGTAATGTACTATTAAAAAACCACAATTATCAGCACCTGAGAGTAAGATTTGAGAATACTAGTCTCGCTCCTTCCTATTCCAAAGAGGAAAAGAAGAGAAAGAAGGAAAAAAAACCAATGACTGACATGGGAATCTGGAGGAGTAAAGGCTAAGAAGACTGAGTCATGGTCAAGCGAGGGATGCTATGCTGGTAGAAACTGTTCCTAGATTTGAAAGGAATGTACTGCTAGTTATGAGTAGGATACAGTTAGGATCAGATTGTCAGATTATATGAAGAATAGCCTGGACCAATGGAAAGAAAACTAAGTGGGAACCAGGAGACTCTGCCACTAACTAGCTCCATGACCTTGGTGATAACTTCTCAGTGTCCCCTTCCTTCATTTGTAAAATAAGAGGGGTAGACTAGATCACTGATAAGATTCCTTTCAGGTCCAGCACAATATAATCCATGATGGTTAGATACCAAAATAACTTGTTTATGCTCCCAGACTTGGAAGAAATGTTGGTTCTTTTAAATATATCGGAATCTTGTAATGCCCCCCATTAGTCCTTTTTTTTTACCCACAGCAAAGATAAGCTAGAACATGGGGAATCAGGCTTCATTTTATTTGTGTTTTCTGAGCTGGTGGCTAGGTATGATTCTAGACTGATGGAGATGATGATTCCACCTGCCTAAAGGATAGATTTGGGGTGAGCTTTGGAGAGGAGAGGCATTCTTCATTCTTTTCTTTCTTATTTTTTTAAAGTCTTACCTTATATGATGGCAGTGGAATACTACTGTGCTGTAAGGAATGATGAATTGGAGTATTTCTACATGAATTGGAAGAACCTCCAGGAACTGATATGGAATAAAATGAGCAGAACCAAGAGAACATTGTACATAGAAAGTGAAACATTGTGGAACAATCCAATGAAGTGGACTTTGCTACTACAAGACAATCCCAAGAGACTTATGAGAAAGCATGCTGTCTACATGAAGAAAAGGAATTGTGGGAGTAAAAATGCAGAAGAAAAACATATGATTTATCACTTTTTTACATGGTATATGATTTGGGGTTTTGCTTTTAAGATTGCTCTATTACAAAAATGAATAATATGGAAATAGGTATCAAGTGATAACATTTGTATAACTCAATGGAAGTACTTGTTGGCTCTGGGAGAGGGAAGGGAAAGAAAATGAATCATGTAAATGTGGAAAAATATTTTTAAAAATAAAAATTTAAACCCTTACCTTCTTTCTTGCTGGGGGCCATCAGACCATAATGCCTTGACAGAGTCATGCATGGTAGTTGGGGAGACCACAGAGTGGTCCTTGGAGAGATGTGACTGCCCACTCTATCCCCTTTATATGACCTCTTTCATCAATGCCCCTTACCTATGAATTGACATGATTATTATTCCCCCTAGTCTCAAAAGAAATAATGCAAGAGCAAAACACCTGTACCCTAATTCTCGAAAACATCACCAAAAGATCAGACCCTTAAACCCAATTCCAAAAAGATTATTATGAGTTAACTTTTATTTAGGTACATAATTCCCAGCAAAACTGCAGCTACAGGCCAAGTCCAAAACTTTCCCACTCATAGAAACCTATTCTCATGAAGCCAGCACACAAATCAATCATAGAAGCTCATACAATAAGTACAAATACATCAAGCTTCAATATGCCTCAGTGACTCCACTTCACAAACCAGTAACTTGCCAGTGGGAAACTCCCTAGTAAAAACCCTGAGAAATGACCAGTCTAAATTTGAATTATGCTCTCAGTACCCCTCAACCTCAATGTTATAATTGTTGAATTGTCTTTCTAAGAACTGCTGATTAATTATTCCATTTTATTAAAAGCAATAAGTAATTTTCCTTGATTGTTTGTAAGCTCAAAACTTCTCACAGGGTAATGAGAAAATTAAGCCACCTGTGATGAAATCATTTATCTTGTATTCTGTCTATAATCACAATACAAAAATATAGAATGTTAATCAAGTGATTTGTTAAAAGTTAATGTATCGGGGGCAGCTGGGTAGCTCAGTGGATTGAGAACCAGCCCTAGAGATGGGATGTCCTAGGTTCAAATATGGCCTCAGACACTTCCCAGCTGTGTGACCCTGGGCAAGTCACTTGACCCCCATTGCCTAGCCCTTACCACTCTTCTGCCTTGGAGCCAATATACAGTATTGACTCCAAGAGGGAAGGTAAGGGTTTAAAAAAAAAAGTTAATGTATCACCTTTCCAATGATCTCTCTTTGAACATGTGTGTTAGATAATGCAATCTGCATGCCAAGAAAATGGGTATAAAAATAAAAATCAAGCCTGGGAATGGCAGAGCAGCTGTCAAGATGCAAAGCAGTCCCATGGCCGTAATGATTAAACTGTCTTCCATTTGTTATTTTTTTTGACTGATTGTTCTCCACCAGTAGGGAAACCCTGGAGTTGCGAGTGAGGCTAGACCCTGGACCTCAGCATTCTGGTGCCCGAACAGGGACATTCTTGGTTAGGTAAATCCCCTTCCCCTAACCCTAAAAGTTTCAAAAGGATCAGGTTCCCCACCTCCAAGAGGTCCCAGCCCCCCGCTATGGATAGAGCAGGTTTTGGGGGGAAGTAATCCAGGGCCCCCAATATTAAGAGGAGCAGGATCCCAAGAGGAATGGATTCAGAACATGTAAAGTTAGGAGAAGAAAAGGGCCACCATGGGACACAGTGAATTGAAAGAAAGGTATTCACTGAAATAATTAAACACAGTTTTCAGAAAAGGGGAGTAAAGGAGAGAAAAGCAAGCAAGTCACAGGTGACTAAGTTCTTGGAGTTTATTCAAAATTGCAGTCTGTGGTTCCCCAATGTAAGGACAGTAGATTTAGACACAAAAGAAAAAGTTAGCCCTGACTTAAAATCTTATAACATCCCCATTCCAGATAGACAACCATCAGCAACAACCCCCCCCCCAACCACCTGAGGGAAGGAGTGAATGGACAGGAATATGGGGTCCCCCTCCTCCTCCACAACCCCCAGATCCTTGGCATTTGTAGTAATGAACACTGTGGGGTGGGAAGAGTGGCTGGGTTCCCACAGAGTACTCTACATGCCATCTTTGGCTCCCATGCCATAGATTCACTATCTCTGAGATGGGTGGTTCTAGGGAGACCCAGGGATAGAGGGAAGAGGCTCTGGGGAGCCATGTGAATGTGAAAATCCCATTCTTCTTACAATTCTGTAATATTTTATGTATTCTATAATTTTGTAATACTTTATAGTTATTCTGTTCTGATATTGTCTCCTTCCCACCCACCCCACCCCCCATGATTTAACTTCTGATCTTATTCATACTAGGCTAAGCTGTATATCCTTCTCATCTGCTGTTATGATTCTGTGCTTTTCCTACAATAGGCCAAAGGCCTGGGCCCAATCCACAGGCTCATGCCTTTGAAGTAATTAGAATTTTGAACCCTTGGATTTCATCCCCCAGAAGTCCTTTATTATTTCCCAGAATTCCTCTTCTCTCTCTACCATGTTCCGAGTTCCTGTTTATATAGTTTGGTGTATCTCCCCTATCTCTTCTTTCTTGAGATTGAGGTTGTTAGGCAGTTTTACTCTAGCTTTTTATTTCAAGTTGTTATTAATAAATCATAAATATAATACTTGAGTTATTGTATATTAATTTTAATCCTCACACCTAACTATTCAGAACAACTTCTCTTTATGCTAACCTCTGCTCAATCATTACTGCATGCAGAACATTCATGCTAAAAGCTGAAGTAAAAGATTCATGTCAATGCAATGGCATGACTATCCATGATGGGGATCAAGATACGGGATGTAGACACCCTGGATTTAGTAATTAAATCCCTGGTGACTAATTAAATATATTCAGTCCAACCATAAATTTAACATGTCAGATGGCACTATACCACCAACATTACCTCTGTACAGCTAGCTACATCAGGGGTCCTCTCCCAAGGATAGTCATCTTCTGATGGTCACCAGAGACCAGCTTTATTGTGAGACCAGATCCCTCTCACAATAAAGCTTTTCTTCTATGGCTTGGTTTTTGCTTTTTGTGTCTCAGCTAATAAATTTTTTCCACAGTTACAGATATTTTAAGGCAAGTGAGCTCTTCAACATATTTCTGATACCTAATTTTCTTTCCAAAGAGTTTGAGATATTCCCCCTTGGGTGAGTTTGGATTCTCTCTTTTTGCAAACCTGAGCTATTTGGCTCCCAGTGGAAGCAATATGGTAGTTGAGGGTGGTGGTGGTCAGAAAAGGTCTCTTCTGATGCTTAAGCTGAGTCTTGAAGAATAGGGATGCTAAGGAAGAAGGGTAGAATGGGGAAGGTCATGCATTCCAGGCACAGAAAACAGAGAGTGTTAAAGCAGGAAGACAGAAAGTAGAATGTTGTATCTGAAGAACAATGAGGTGGCCAATTGGATTGGGTGTAGGGAACATGATGAATTGTGTATAATAAAGCTGACAGGAGCTTGAAGGACTTTATATTTGATCTTGGAGGTAACAGGGAACTGCTGAAAGCTATTCAGGACAGTGAAATGATGCTTTTGAAGGAGCCCTGCTCTCATTAAGGGTAGAGACTCTTTTGTCTCTTTTTGTATCCTCAATGCTTTACACAAAGCCTGACACATAGTGGGGTGCTAAACGTTTATTGAATGATTGAATCATTCTGGCAGCTATATGGAGGATGGAATAGAGTGATAAGTGAATTAAGGCTAGAAGCCAATTAATCTGAGATGAGGTTTAAATGAGATAAAGTATATCAAGCATTTTGCAAACCTTAGGGGAGAGCAGGAGAGAGGAATAATTATATCACCTACTATATGCCAGGCATTGTGCTAAATGCTTTATCACCATGATTTCATTTGACCTTAAAGCACTAAAGATCAATGATTATTTCTGTTGTCCATAATAATTATTTCTTAAAGTACCAATGATCTATTATATTTAGTACAATTTATTTCATTAGTTCCCTAGTCAATGGGCACCCACTTAACTTCTAGGTTTAAAAAAATATCTCTGATTAGTTTATTTGGGGTTTTGACTGCCTAAGATAATAGTCTTAAAAAAAAAAAAACCATACCTTCTATCTCAGAATTGATATTAAGTATTGTAAAGGGACCCCCCTTCCTCCCAGTATCATGAACTTTCTGCTCCTCTGAGTCAGCACTAGGAGCATGACCTGGAACATAAGGTTACAAGTCTGGGTCAGAGAAACTTTGATTGTTCCTGAGATGTGTTAGACCTGTGTAGAGGGAGAGAACACGACATCGAGAAAGAGGACTGACCATAGAGGAGGTTGGGTTTTTTTTGGAGATTTTTGTCTGGGAGCTTGTCTGCGATTTGGCTGGGGTGGGAGACACTTGTGGGATGGTAAGATTAGGGTGTCAGACTAGGAAATATTTTTTCTATTTTCTTCCCTCTTTTTTCCTTTATTGGTCTACATTTATGTAAATATAAACAAATAATTGTTAAAAGCTATTATCATCCTTGAGACACAAGGGTTTATTTTTTTAAACCCTTACCTTCTGTCTTAGAATCAATACTGGGCATTGGTTCTAAGGCAGAAGAGTGGTAAGAGCTGGGCAGGCAATGAGGGTTAAGTGACTTGCCCAGGGTCACACAGCTGGGAAGTGTCTGAGGCCACATTTGAACAGAGGACCTCCAGTCTCTGGGTCTGATTCTCAATCTACTGAGCCACCCAGCTGCCCTCTATTTTGATTTTTTAAACCCTTAACTTCTGCCTTATCTTCCTTCCTTTCTTTCTCTCCTCCTTCCTTTCTTAGTAACAGCTCTAAGATAGACAGGATTGACTTGCCCCATAACACAGCTAATGTCTGAGGTTGTATTTGAACTCAAGTCTTTCTGAATTCAAGCCTGGGGCTCTATCCACTTTGCCGCCTAGGTGTCCTCAGGTCTTTCCTAGTGGAGTGCCTGGCCCCTGGGCAGATGGTTAATGTTTGTATTCATTCAACAACTTCCCCCAGACTCTAGCTGCTAGGCAAAACCCATCAATTTAAAGAACTTCTGGAGCCCAGCATCTCCTCCACCCACCTCCCCCTCCTCCCCCCAGGAAGAGATTATACATAGAGAATGCCAGTCAGTGAGTTTAATGAAGGAGAAGTGTAGCAGTTGGGACAATGGACAAAAATGGCCTCCTCGCCACCTCCCACAACCAAGAATCTGTCCTTTCAAAGAGATGCTACCAAGTGCCCGTTAGGAGGAGTTTGATGGGGAGTAAAAGGCCGGCTGGACTTTGGCCCAGGTTATCCTTGGAGCTCCACTTGTCCTGGTGGTCAGAGGTCAAAGAGGACAGACATCATTTCTGCAAGGGAAAAAGAATAACAGAGCTAACCCTGAGGGAGTGAGGAGCCCAGCCTTCCCAACTGCAGGCTAGATGGCCCCAGGGGAGTGGGCTTTCCAGAAATCTAGAACTGTCCACTTTCAGAGCTGGGAGAGCCCTCAAAATCCTCACTTTTATAGGGAAGGAAACTGAGATCCCAAATGATGAGGCGACTTGTCCAAAGTTATAATGCTTTTTTGGGGGTAAATTTAAAAATTTTATTAGCAATGTTTACAGAGGATGGAGGATAGAGGAATGCAAATTAAAGATACCACCTCACACCTCTCAAAGTGACCAAAATGGAAAATGATAAATGTTGGAGGGTTTGTGGGAAAATTGGGACATTAATGCACTGTTGATGGAGCTGTGAACTCGTACAACCATTCTGGAGAGCAATTAGGAAGTACAGCAAAGGACCACAAAATTATGCATCAGCTTTGAGCCAGCAATATGGATCTGTATCCCAAACTGATCAGAGAGATTGGGGGAAAAGGCCTTACCTGTACAAAAAATATTGTTAGCAGCTCTTTTTGTAGTGACAAAGAAGCTGGGGAATGGCTGAACCAGCTGTGGTATATGATTAGAATGGAAAACTTGTGCCATAAGAAATGATAAACAGGATGAGTTCAGAAATACCTGGAAAAACTTATATGAAATGATGCAACGTGAAGGAGGTAGAACCAGAACAAAAGTATTGGATGAATCAGCAAAAACAAGGTTCCAAGATAACCCCAAGGGACTCATGATTAAAAAAAAATCCAATAGTCACAGGAGAATCCAACTACAGATCAAAGCACGCCTTCCTTCACTTTATTTCCTTCATGAGTTTCTTATTGTATATGTGAGGTGTATCTATAGTCACAACTAAGGAATAAGGAAATGTGGATTGCATGAAAACAATAATAAAACCTATAGCAGACTATTTACTTTCAGGAGAGGGGAACAGAGAGGGAGGGAGAGAATCTGAATCACAAAATGTCAAGAAACAATGGTTAGGGGCAGCTGGGTAGCTCAGTGGATTGAGAGCCAGACCTAGAGATGGGAGGTCCTGGGATCAAATGTGGCCTCAGACCCTTCCCAGCTGTGTGACCTTGGGCAAGTCACTTAACCCCCATTGCCTCGCCTTTACCACTCTTCTGCCTTGGAATCAATGCACAATATAGATTCTAAGATGGAAGGTATGGGCTAAAAAAAGAAAAAAGAAAGAAAAACAATATTCAAAAATTGTTTGTAATTTAAAAAACAAAGAAAAAGCCCAAGAGGATGGGGAAAAGAAAGTAGGTAAATAGGAATAGAAAGGCTAGAGGAGAGAAGAGGGGCTTGGAAGATTAAGGAATCTTTTGAAATGTTTTTTTACATCCTGCTTTCTGCTGGGCAGTCAGGGCTCCTGGCTTCCTGTCCAGTTCTCTTTGCATCTGCTAAGAACTGAGGCCGCTGCCGGGCTCCTGGGCCTACCCTCCATTCCCCTCTTACCTGGATGACTCATACACTTTTGGATGCTGTGGAGCTGAGCAGCTTCCAAAGCCCTGGCCTCCTGGGAAAAGCGCCGGTGTCCTTCCTCAGTGAGCCGCCAGCGGTAGGAGCGAGGGCGGCTGGTCTCCCCGTCTGGGCTCACTGGGGCCTTCTCAAAACTGCCTCGAAAGCAGAGGTTGTGGCGAACAGTGTTTTTCCATCCCTCCGGAGCCGTCTGGAAAAAGGGGAAGTGCTTTCTGCAGGAGAATAAAGACGGTTAGCTGAACCCAGAGCCCCCATCTCTCCTGCTCCCGGGCCCAGCCAGAATTCTTTCTCTGGCTTTCACCACCGGGATGTGGTGGAAGGGCACAGCCTGGGGGTCCAGACAAGAGCTCCTTCCTTTTGTTAGGGGAGGCAGGAATGGGGGTGGAATGCTTCCTCTGCCCTTATCTGTCTGTCTTGCCTAACTTTTTCTTTCATAATGGGAAATGACTACTCCAGAAACAAAAAACAAACTTTACTTAAAAGAAATCAAAGACCCACTTATTGCAGAGCCAAACCTCTCTGGGTCTCAGTTTATTCATATGTAAAAAGAGAATAATATTACTTGTATTGCCTACTTCTCCAGGATATGTTCTGTTTTTACAAAAATATTACATATTTTTAACTCATACTTTCTGTTCTACTAACAACCTTAAGAAAGAAAGTTAAGGGGCTTAGACAAATGGATTTTAGGTGACTTGCAGAGGAAGTGTGTGAGGGCAGATTTGAACCCAGGACCTCCCAACTCCAGGTCTGACACACTCTCCACTATACTACCTCACTGCTTCCTCTACAGAATGTTGTAAGGGAAGCACTTTGCAAACCTAAAAATGCCACATGTGTGGAGTTATTCTTTCATCTTTTATTTGATGCTGTTCCAACAGAAATATTCCTGGGAGAAGTTGCTATCCTATTAATGTTCTTTTATATTTAACTTTCAGCAGACTATTGCACAGATGGATAAAATAATTCCTTTTTTTGGTAATTAAATTAAAATGTTGGGAAAGAAGCATGGATTCAGCCCTTCACTCGGTCCTAAGTGCAGAGAGTCTAAGCAGAAATATTTCTTGCCCTCCAGGAGCTGACTTTCTCATGTAATTCTTCAGTTCCACAACACCAAAGGGAGATGGAAAGGAAGGAGGGGGCTGGAGGGACCACTGGAGAGAATGCTTGTTTCTGAATTCTGGAAGCCAAGAATAGAAGGAGAAGGAGGAGAAGGAAAGGGGGATCTGACTGGGATCCCACAAAGTAACTCTAAAGAGAGAAGGGGGCAGGGTTTACAAAGGGACTGGCAAAGTTGGGAAGGCCCCAGGATGAGGGAACCCAGGCACAGAGAGAGGAAGATCTAGGGGAGACCGTGGGAGGAGCTTGATTTTAGTGTCTGGAAGCAAAGGAATAGGAGGGGAGAGAAGGACAACCCAAGTAGCAGATAAGACAATGGAGATCAAATATATTTTGGTCTGTCCCTACGTTATTTGATATTTTTAGTTTTTAAGTGTTCTATTTTAAAAGCTTTTGGGGAAGCAGAGCCAAGATGACTGAGAAGCAGGAAGGAGCATATATATATATATATATATATATATGGAGCTTCTCCTGTCCAAAAACTCTTATAAACAGATTTAGGAAATGTACCAGATTGAAACCTGATGGGGAAATCCAAAGACCCCCCCCCCCCCCTTTAAAAACCCTTACCTTCTATCTTAGAATCAATACTGTGGATTAGCTCTAAGGCAGAAGAGTAGAAAGGACTAGACAATGGGGGTTAGGTGACTTGCCCAGGGTCACACAGCTAGGATGCCAGACATTTTTTAGAACCACTGGGTAAGGTGAAAATAGAAAGAAATCCAAAAATAAATCTCCTAGGAACATTATAGTCAAATCTAGAGCATCTAGGTTGAAAAAAGAGTGCTGAATCTAGGTGATACAGTGGAGAGAGTGCTCTATCTGGAGTCAGGAAGACTCATCTTCCCCAGGGTTCAAATCTAGCCTCAGACACTTCCTAGCTGTGTGACTCTGGGCAAGTCACTTAACCCCCATTGCCTAGCCTTTACCACTCTCCTGCCTTAGAATCTATACACAATATTGATTCTAAGGTGGAAAGGTTAAAAAAAAAAGAAAAGAAAAAGAATTAGGGACTCTGATCATTGGAAAGATCCCAGGAGACTAATGATGCTACCTCTCTCCTGATGAAGCAAAGGACTCAAAATGGGACAGAATTCTTGATTAACTAATCCTATCTTTTTTAAAAAAAGTTTTAGTTGACTTTCTGAGCACTGAACATGCTAATTCTCCTTAATACCAGCATATAATTAACCAGACAACATAATATTTGAATTGAGCTTGAGCAAAACAAAAATCAAAGAAAATCTACATGGGTGCAAGCATGTGCCTAAACACACACAGACTCTGTGTTACTCTGGCAAAGAAATTGTTGATTTCTCCTCTATGTGGGCCTTAAGAATCCTCTAGCTGGGGTATAAAGAAGCAGGCTTGAAGACAGGAGGCCCTGGGTTCCCATCCAGTCCCAGATACTTCTTAGCTTTGTCCCTGAGCAAGTCGCTTAATGCCAAAATTGCTTAGCCCTTACCACTCTTCTGCCTTAGAATTCATACATATTTATTCTAAGACAGAAGGTAAGAGTTTAAAAAAAAAGAATTAACCCTTCACTCTACCTCAACTATACACAGAGAAGTTCTTTCCCTTGGTTTTGCCGTCATATATAAAGTACTCTTCTTCAATGTTCATAAATCCCCAAATGCCTTTAAATCATAACCTTGTTCCTCCTCTTCATCACGACCTTTTCAAATTCATCTACTTCTCAGTTCCTTCCTGGGCCATCCCTGCTCTGCCTAGTCTTTCCTCTCTTCCCTAATTCAACTCTACATTGATCTCCACATGGGAGTTCATTAGCTCCATGTTCCACACCCAGAGGGTTGTAGGAAAATGTTTAACAACCAGGCTTGGGGGAAGGGGGTGCTACAATGTATACAGGCTCTTTTAGGTGAATCTGCATGAAGGCTTTCTTTTGTTCTACCAGATGAATTTTGATTTTTTTCTAATTCTATAAAAAGTTTCTTGGTAGTTTGATAGGTATGGCACTGAATAAGTAGATTAATTTGGGTAGAATTGTCATTTTAATTATATTAGCTCATCCTACCCAGGAGCAATTAATGATTTTCCAGTTATTTAGATCCAATTTTAATTGTGTGAAGTGTTTTATAGTTGTGAACACTTTCTCAATCTAGAAAGCCAACAAAGCAATAAATCAAGCCCTGATTTATAGTAATTGACCCATTTCTGGGGTGCAAATGCTCAAGTTGAAGATTTAATTAAAAAAATAAGAAAAAGAAAATGTAATTGTCAGTTGTCTCAAGTCTTTAAAGAGCTGCTACAGCACACCCATTTGATCAATCAATAAAAAAAAATCAATTAAGTACCTACTAGGTGCCAGGCACTGTCCAGAGGATACAAAAAGAGGCAAAAAGATAGTCTTTGCCCTCAGGGTGTAACCAATCTAATGGAGAGACTACCCATAAAGCAAAATCTACAGGATAAATAGCAAATAATTCACAGAGGAAGGGTCTACAGAATTAAGAGGAGCTCAGGAAGGCTTCCTATAGAAGATAGGATTTTAGTTGAGACTTAAAGGAAGCCAGTAAGTAGAGTAGAAGAAGGAGAACATGCCAGGCATAGGGGACAGTCAGAGAAAATGCCCCAGAGAGGGCATCTGGGTGGCTCAGTGGATGGAGACCCAGACCCCGAGATGGGAGATCCTGGGTTCAAATCTGACCTCAAACTCTTCCTAGCTGTGTGACCCTGAACAAGTCACTTAACCCCCATTGCCTAGCCCTTACCACTCTTCTGACTAAGAATCGATACACAGGATCGATTCTAAGATGGAAGGTAAGAGTTTTTTAAAAACAAATTAATTAAAATTAAAAGAAAAAAAGAGAAAATGCCCCAGGCTAGGAGAAGTAAAGTTCTGCTCTTGAAACAGACTGGATAGAAGAGTATGTGTCTGGGGTTAAGATGTAAGAAGACTGGAAAGGAAGGATGGGCTAGGTTATGAAGGGTTTTGAAAGCCAGACAGAGGTGATAGGGAGCCACCTGAGCTTATTGAATAAGGAGGGTGATATGATTGAACTTGTACTTTAGGAAAATCACTTTAGTGGCTGACTAGAGAGGTGAGGTGAGGTGAGGAGGATCTGTACCAGAAAGGGGGCAACCCTTACCTTTTATCTGAATAGCACCTCTTAAATCCATAGTGCCTTCCCTCTGTTAATTATTTCCTATTTATCCTGTTCTAGTTTGTTTTACATGTATTTGCGTATGGTCTACCCATTTATCTTGTGAAGTCTCTGAGGGCAAAGACTATCTCTTTGACTCTTTTTTTTTTATCCACAGAATAGTGCCTGATACTTAGTAGGTACTTAATTGATTTTTATGTATTGTTTATTGATTGATCAAATGGATGTGCTATAGCAACTCTTTAAAGACCTGGGAGAGCTAAACTTAAATTTTTCTTTTTTTACAATTAAATGCTGTGTTCTAAGGCAGAAGAGCTGTTAAGGACTTGGTGATAGGGGTTAAGTGACTTGCCCAGGGTCACATAGCTAGGATGTGTCTGATGTCAAATTTGAACCCAGGACCTCTCAGCCCACTGAGCTGCCAACTTGCCCCCTCTAAAAATGTTTAAAGGTGAAATCAACAGATCTTGGAAAAAGCTTGGATATGGGGGATGAGAGAGAGTGAGAAAGCAAAGATGACTCCTGGATTAGAAGCCTGAAGAACTGGGATGTTGTTGCCCTTTACAATAATAGGGAAGAAAGGAGGCGGATAGGGTTTAGGAGGGAAGATATTGAGTGCCATTTTGGCTATGTTAGTTCAAGATGTCTGCTGGATATCCCATTTAAGATGTCTAAAAAGCAGTTGGAGACGCAAGATTGTAAAGAGAGGCTGGGACAGGAAATAGAGATTTGGAAATCATTAGCAAAAAGAAATTAGGAAACCAATAGGTGGCTCAGTGGATTGAGAGTCAGGCCTAGAGATTGAAGGTCCTGGGTTCAAATATGGCCTCGGATACTTCCTAGCTGTGGGACTTTGGGCAAGACACTTAACCCCCATTGCCTAGCTCTCACCTCTCTTCTGCCTTGGAGATAATAGAAGGTATTGAATCTAAGATGGAAGCTAAGGATTTAAACAAACAAAAAAAAAGAAAGTAATGAAGTCCACAGAACTGATGAGCTCACCATGTGAGATGGTAAGGAGTGAGAAGAGAAAAGGGCCCAGGACAGAACCATTAGAGGGTGTGATCTGGAGGATCCCTCAAAGGAGACGGAGAAGGGGTGTTCAGACAGGTAGGAGAACCAGGAGAGAATGGGGTCCTGAAAACTAGAGGAGGAAAGCATCAAGGAGAGAGAGCCGGACAGGAGAGGCCCAGGAGAACGAGGGCTGGGAAAAGGCCATTGGATTTGGCAACAAAAGGATCCTTAGTACCCTTGGAAAGAGGGGTTTTGGTGGACTAAGGCCAGAATCCTCAACCTTTACTGCTAATGAACAGAGCCAGAGGAAAAACAAATTACAAATCAGGGCTGACTGGGTCCTCTATGAATGTATGCTCCCTAATTTTAATTTGTCCTTCACTGCAACAAGGCAGACATTCTAGTCCTCCCTAATTTATTCACCATAGTGGCCTCTTCTCAAGCCTCTCCTGGCACCTCCATCCTCTTAACTGAGGACTTGCCTCCTCCTTAGGAAAAAAAAATTGAGGTCATTCTAGGAATATTTTGGCTTCTCCCCTCCTCACTCTAACTTTACCCTGTCTCATGCATTGAGGTAGATGGCCATCGTTCCTTTCCAAGGCAAATCCCTCTACGTAGGCTGAACCCCATTCCATACTGTCTTCTCTAGCAGATTGCATCTCTTCCATCTCTACTCCCACATATTTTCTCTCTCCCTGCTTTTCTGGATGTTTTCCTGAAGCTTAAAAAATGTCCATGTTTCCCCTATTATTAAAACATTCTAAGATGCACTGATAAAAGGGAAGCTCCCATAAACACCAAAATATTTATAGCAGCACTTTAAAAACAACCCTTACCTTGTCTTAGAATTAAAGCTGTACATTGGATCCAAGGTAGAAGAGTGGTAAGGGCTGGGCAATGGGGGTTAAGTAATTTACCCAGGCTCACCCAGCTAGTATTTGAGGTCACATTTGAACCCAGGACCTCCCATCTCTAGGCCTGGCTCCCAATCCACTGAGTCACCTATAATACCCCAGCAGCATCTCTTTAACACTATTTTATGGCATCAAAGAACTAGAAACAACGTAGATATCCATCCATTGAGGAATAACTAATTATATATAATAACTAAATATATACTATCATATATATAATATAAATACATAATAACTAAATTGTGTTACATGAAAGTAATGAAATATTACTCTATTGTGTTCAGTTGTTTCAGTTGTGTCCGACTGTGACTCCAAATGAGGTTTTTCTAGCAAAGATATTGGAGTGGTTTGCCATTCCTTCTCCAGCTTCTTTTACAGATGAGGAAACTGAGGCCAACAGGGTTAAGTAACTTACCCAGGGTCGCACAGTGTCTGAGGACAGATTTGAACTCAGGTTTTCCTGCCTTTAGGTAGGCACTCTACCCCCCCCCCCATTACCTTGGCATAAAAAGTGACAAATATGATGAATACAAAGAAACCTGGAAAGACTGATATGAACAGATGAAGAATGAAGTATGCAGAACCAAGGGGAAAAAATACAAAATGACTACAATCACTGTAAATGGAAGGAATAACCACCATAAAATAGTCAAAAGTGAATGTTGCTTAGTTATCAAAGACAAATATGGCTACAAAGAAGAGAGATGAGAAGACATCCCTAATTCTACTCATTTTCAGATGCAAGAGATCCACAGGTATGGATGGTATTAATTTTGATAGTTTTTTTCTTTTTTTCTCTAAAATATTTGTTATAAAATTAAAAATTAAAAAAATAAATTAAAAAAGCATATTGGGGTTACTTGGATAGTTCAGTGGATTGAGAGCCAGGCCTAGAGACAGAAGGAGGTCCTGGGTTCAAATATGGCCTCAGAAATTTCCTGTGGGATCCTGGGTAAGTCACTTAACTTCCTTTTCCTAGCCCTTACTGCTTTTTTCTGCCTTGGAACCAATACACAATATATTGATTTTAAGACAGAAGGTAAGGGTTTAAAAAAAAAAGCATATTGGGAGGATTACAGAGATAGAATAACCATTTAGACTTTAAAAAATATTTGTTATATTATGCTCAATGGGCTATAAAACCTTGCATATCTTTTGACCCAGGAATACTACTACTACATCCCCAATAGGGCAATGGCTGAACAAGTTGCAGAATATGATAGTTATGGAATAACATTGTGCAATAAGGAATGATGCACGGTGGTTTCAGGAAAACTTAGGAAGATTTATATGAACTGATGCAGAATGAAGTGAGCAGAATCAGAACACTATATGCAGTAACAGCAATACAATTGTCAATGACTTAGTTGTTCTCAGTACAATGATCCAAGACAGACCCAAAGTATGACGACATCATGATGAAATCATTTTCATGATGAAAAAAATGCCATCTACCTCCAAAGAACTGATCGAATCTGAATCTAGACCAAAGCATACTACATTTTCCTTTCTTTCTTCAACTTTGAGGGTTTTTTTTCCCCACAGGACTAATATGGAAAAATGTTTTTCATGATTGAACATGTAAAATTTATATAAAATTGCTTATCATTCCATGGAGGGGGGGAGTAAGAGAGGGAGAGAATTCAGGACTAGAAATAAAAAAAATTGTTTTAAAGTATAATTGAGGAAAAATAAAATATTATCAAATAAACTAATTTAAATATTTGTTACATAGGATAGCTCTCTGAGAGAGGACTAGGAAGAGAGATACTGAAAGATTTAAGTGATATAAAAACAAAAGACATCAGTAAACATTTCTTTTTAGAGGCAGCTGAGTGGCTTTGTAGATTGAGAGCCAGGCCTAGAGACAGGAGGTCCTAGGTTCAAATCTCACTGCAGATACTTCCTAGCTGTGTGACCCTGGGCAAGTCACTTACCCTCCATTGCCTAGTCCTTACCATTCTTCTGCCTTGGAACCAATATTGATTCTAAGGCAGAAGATAAGGGTTTAAAAATTATTTTAAAAACACTTGATTCGACTATCTGTACCATCTGTCATCCTATATGTCTCTTTTTAAGGCTAAACTCCACCATTCAACTAAAATTGCTCTCTCCAGAAATAACTATTATCTCTTAGTTGCCAAATCTAATGGCCTTTCCTGGATCTTTCTTGATTTCTCTGCAGCCCTTTAACATTGTCAACCACTCTCTTCTTCTGGACAGTTTCTCCTCTCTAGGTTTTCATGACTTTGCTTTCTCCAGGTTGTTCTACTTGACCTCAGGATCTTTTGCTAGATTTTCAATCTGATCATAGCCACTCCAATGGTGCTGCTCAAGGATTTTTTCTGGACCTTCTTCTGTCTATATACTATTTGTAAAAAACCTTTCTTTTCTATCCTAATAGCAACTCTAAGACAGAAGGGCAAGAGGTAGGCAATGAGGATCAAGTGACTTTCCTAGGGTCACACAGCTAGGAAGTATCTGAGGCCAAATTTGAACCTAGGATCTGCCAAATCTAGACCTGGCTCTCTATCCATTTTTCCATCTAACTGCCCCTCTATATACTATTCCTAATATAAAATCCTCTGCTTGGCTTTTAAACCCCTTCAACAACTTGTCTTCTTTTTGCCTTTCTAATCTTCTTATATATGCTGTATAGATCTCATCTGTCCAGTTATTTGCATTTTGTCTCTCCCATTAGAATGTTGACTCCTTGAGGACGGGGGCAACGTATCCCCCAGCACTTAGTAGAGCCCTTGTCACTATAATAAGCACTTAAAGAATATTCCCCAATAAAATCTACTCTCAAGAAAGGAGCTGATACTCATTCACTTGAGATCTAACCAATAAGACTTAATAATAAGGCTTAATGCATTCTTGACAACTAAAGGTAATTGTATTTTAACATGAAACAAAGAATCAAAGGAATGAATCTCTAATGGGAATTCCAGTCATCATTGAGCTTGCTCTATTCCCAGTACCCTGCTATTATATGTGGAGTAAACCTGCAGTATTTATGAAACCGGGTCAGGTGAATGGCAAAAGCCATTCATCCTGGATCCCTCTCTCTGCCCCTATTTCCCCCTCTGCCTTCTTTCCCTCCCCTGTACCTTCACCCTTACCCTGGACACATACCGGGTGAAGTTGTAGATCTCTTGGACGTTGAGACCTCCAGGAGGGCTGTTTTTCAGTGCCAGGGCGATTAGGTGGCAATAATTAAGGGGAGGCCTGGGCCACCGGACCCCCACCTGGGTGCTCTTGTGTCTCCGAAAGCCCTGACGGAGTTCTTTTGTGTGGGGTGTTGGGAGGGTTGTGGAGGTGTTTTCTTCTTCCTCATCTGTGAGCTAGGAGAGTATATAGTCAGGAGCAGAGTTAGATTTGGGGACTAGGTTTGTAGGCACCTAGGGTTTGATATCAGGCAGTGAGAAAAGATTCCTCACTAGGAAATTGTTCCCTCAAATCAGGTGGAACCGGAGACAGTGGGATGGATACCGTCTAATGGGATGGGTTGTTGTTCAGTCATTTTCAGTTATGTCCCATTCTTCATGACCTCCTTTGGGGTTTTCTTGGCAAAGCTATTGGAATGATTTGCCATTTCCTTCTCCAGGTCATTTTACAGATGAGGAAACTGAGTTCAACAGGTGCCCAGGGTAACCCAGCTAGTAAGTGACTGAGGCCAGATGAGTTTTCCTGACTCCAGGTCCTCTATCCAGTCTGCCACCTAGCTGCCCTCTAGGGGATGGGGTAGCTATTTATCATTTATTATCCCTGATGAGAGCTAACAAAAAGGAGGCTGAGGATGTTTTCTTGAGAGGCAGAAGAAGACCTGTATCCATACCTCTTGTTCACTGGTGGAGGCCTGGGGCTGTTCGCTGATGGAAGGCTGGAGCTGCACGCTGTCCTCTGAGCAAGAAGCATTTTCTTCCTCTTTCAGGGATGGAGGGTTCTGGGATGAGTCTGGCTCCTTGGAAGTCTGCCTCTTAGGAGGAGGACATACTATGTTGAGATCCACCCACATCCATAAATTAGGTTCCAAGGCAGTATCTGCACGGAATAGGAGAGTTAAAGGCCTCTGTCCCTCCTTACCTCGACTACACTCCCCAGCAATGCCTTCTCTCCAGCTTCCCTCTTGCCAAGCTTACTCTCCTTCCCAAGGCACTGGCCTCCTGAGGGAACCTGAGGAATCAGTCAAATATTTATCAAGGGTCTACTGTGTGCCAGGTGAAAACTAGAAGACTCAGTGGATAGAGAGCTTTGAGCTTGGAGGCAGGGAAACCTGGGTTCAAAGCAGACCTCAGACACTTACAAGATGTATGATCTTGGACAAGTCACCCAACCTCTTTTTGCCTTAGGGAAGGAAATGGCAAAACACTTCAGTATCCTCCTGCCAAGAAAACCGCAAGGACAATGTTGGTCTGCCATGGTCCAGAAGGTTATGAAGAGTTGGACAGCATTGAACAACATGTGCCAAGTACTGGATATCAAAAAGAGATAGAAAACAGTCCTTGCCTTCAAGGAGATTAAAATCGAAGCAAAAAACAAATAAATCTCTACAAACAAGCTATATAGAGAACAAATTGGTTGAAGAAGGCTAAAATAACATCACTCTTGGTGATGCCTTTTGGTTTAAAAATTTTTATTTTAATAGCAAGTTCCCCATAAGTTTTCTGAAATTATATGATCTATATTGTCTCCTTCCTTCTTCCCTCCCCTGTCCTGAAGCTGACAAGCCATTCGATCTAGGTTATGCATGTATTATGGTGATACCTTTTGACTAGTGCACGTTGAATTGGATTTAAGTGAGGCAGAGTTGCACAAAGTCCTCAGCCTCACTCTTCCTTTCAGAGTCATCAAAGTCCAGTGGCAAGACCAAAGTCAAGATGACTGATGATGGCCCAGGATGCAGTGGATGTCCTTGGCTTCTTCCATGCCTAACCAAGCTCCATCGTGCCTGCTTCTGCCACTTTTATGACTGTTGGAACAAACTGTTCTCATCTACTCCTTCCACCGGAGGAAATCTTTAGAGGGGTAGACATCTCCTAACTCATCCACAGGTTTGAGGCCTGTCCGTTACCCTCAACCTGGCTTAGTCCATTGGTTGAGATGGTTTTTATCAGGGTATGACTGCTTCACGTACTACAAGTTTCTTGGAGTCACAGGTGGGGTTGAGTGGAAGAAGAAAAGGACTCAGCAAGCCATCACCCCAAAGGGACTAGTCTTCCCTGAACACCCCCATACATTCCTACAAGATAAATCAGAAATAATTTTAAGAAGGAAACACTAGACTTAAGAGGGTTTAGGAAAGCCTTTCTTTAGAAGGTGGGAATTTTTTTTTAAACCCTTACCTTCCATCTTAGAATCAATACTGTTTATTGTTTCCAAGGCAGAAGAGCAGTAAGGACATGGAAAAAGATTTTGCACCCAAAACCTCCTATCTCCATGTCTGGCTCTTAATCTGTTGAGCCACTTAGCTGTCTCCTAGAAAATGGGATTTAGTTGGGACTTTCAATAGTGCCTGGCTCACAGTGCTTAGTAAATGTTTCTTGATTGACTGATTAAGGGAAGTGGAGGGAAGCAGTAGTCCTAATGTGGGGTAGGAGAACATTCCAGGCATTGTTGTTGGGGAATGTTGTTGAGTTGAGAAATGGAGTGTCTTGTTCTTGAACAGTAAGGATGCAAAATGCCATTGGGTTGAGTAAGTAGATAAGAAGACTGGAAAGGTGGGGTAGATTATGAAGAATTTTGTACCCCAAATGGGATTTTGTATTTGATCCTGGAAGTGATAGGGAATCTTTGGAGTTTATTGAGTAAGGAAATGATATAATTGGACCTGCCCTTTAGGAAAGTCCCTTTGGTGGCTGGAATGGAAGATGGAATGGAGTTGGGAAAGACCTAAGGCAAGCAGATCCACCACTGCAATAAACCAAAAATAAAGGGCAGCTGCATGGCTTGGTGGATAGAGAACCAGGCCTGGAGATGGGAGGACCTACCTTTCTGTCTAGCCTTGGACACTTCAAAACTGTGTGACCCTGGGCAAGTCACTTAGTCCTGATTGCCTAACCTGTTCCATTCTTCTTTCTTGGAGTTAATACTAAGACAGAAGGCAAAGGTTTAAAAAAAGTAAACTGTGGGTATGGTGATGAGGGCCTGCACTAGAGAGGTAGCAGTGTTGGAGAGGAGATATATTGGAAAGATGTGGCAAAGGGGAAATCAGCAGGCCATGGCAACAGATTGAATGTGTGTGGAGGGAAGTGAGAGATAAAGGAGGATGAGAATGACACTTGGGTTGAAAGCCTGGGAGGTTTGGGGTATTTGACTCTAAAAGAGATAGGAAAAGGGTTCAAACATTTCATTCTCATGGGACATCCTGCCCCCCAAGGTCCTGCGCCCTTTTCTTCTGAAATTAGCTGGGGCACTGACTCTCATGGAGCTAGGAAGGACGCGCTAGGTATTTGCAGGAAGCAGAGATGGAAGGAACAGCAGAGGGCAGAACAAAGGGGCATGTGCCAAAGGGAAGAATGGCATGAAGATCTCTACCCCTACCTTCTTCCGATGGGTTCCAGCTCAGCTTTTAAGCACAACTCAAATGGCATCTTTTCCATGAAGGCCTTTGGGTCTGCCACCTCCCCCTGGATGTCACACACAATGCTTTAGTAGTTGTTGTTAGTTGTGTTTGCCTCTTCATGACCCCAGGAAATTTAGGCCAATAGGGTTAAGTGACTTGCCCAGGGTCACACAGCTAGTAAGTGCCTGAGGCATTTGAGCTCAGATCTTCCTGGCTATCTATTGAGCCACTTATCTGCCCCTCACAGAATTATTAAAGTTTTCTCTGTGTCTTAATGGATTCTCCCATAACCTCTAGACCATAAGGGTAGTCACTGTATTTTATTTAAACTGTATTTCTGCTGATCTTTGGTTACACTAAACATCCCTGGGATTGAGGCTTTGTCTTCAGAGGCTGAAGTTCCTCCCATGACCACCATTCCTTGCTCCATCCTGCTGAGCCACCTCTGCTCCACCCCTACTGTATTCCTACCCCACTTTACCCTACTCTTCCATTGTGTTCTCTGGAACCTTAAAAAAATTTTTTTTAATCCTTCCTTGTGATCTTAGTAGCAACTCTAAAACAGAAGGCTAGGTAATTGGAGTTAAGTGACTTGTCCAGGGTCACACAGCTAGTATCTGAGGCTAGATTTGAACTCAGTTCTTCCTGACTAAGGCCCAGAGCTTTATCCACTGAGCCCCCTAGCTGCCTCTGTTGTTAATGTAGATCATTGTTAATAATGAACTCCCTTCCTATTGAAAAATCACTTTGTATATATCAGATATGTAATTTCTGTGAGCACACTACTTCCCAGCAGCATTAGAGTATATACCTGGGAAGGCAGAGAGGTTTCATTTTTGTCTGTCTTTGTAGCCCAAGCATGTAATAGGAGCTTAATACATTCTTATGAATTGAGTGGCCCTGCCTAGGGATTGATTAGCCCAGTGCTTTACACCTGGGTTCCTGCTAAGTTTGTCTGTGTTTCCTCTAGAGAGAGTAGCCTTCCCCTGGCCATCTGAATGCTCTCCCAGAGGGTCAAACCAAGATTCACTTCTCTCAGCCAAGGCCAAGGTTTGGCTCATAGTGAAAACTGAGGAAAGGCTGTCTCCTTTTAGGTTTTCTTTTCCCTGAGCTTAACCCAGCACTGTGTAGTGTCAGCTTTCTCTCTGTTGGTCCCAAGCAAGGCCTCCCCTCGGCCCACCCACCCACCACCACACCAACCCTCAATTGGGGAACCTGGAACCAATTAGTTAACAAGTCTATATGCTGAGCACCTGCTGTATGCTAAGCATTAATCTGGGGCTTTGAACTTGTCTTCCTAAAAAATGAGTACCTGTATTTGAATATAATTGGATTCCTGGAATCCCATGTATTTTTCTTTTATGTATTTAAAAACATTCTGAAAAGGAGCCCCTAGGCTTCACCAGACTGCCCAGGGGATCCATAACTTTAAAAATAAGGATAAGAATCCCTCCTCTGGGGCTTTTCACGTCTTTTTCCTTTAGCTGAGAAAGAGGGGGGGGGGGAAGAGAGGGAGAAGGAGAGAGAGAGGGGGAGGGGGAGAAAGAGAGAGAGAAGGAGGGAGGGAGAGAGACAGACAGAAGGAGAGGGATAGAGGGAGAGAGACAGAGACATAAAAGAGAGGGGAGAGAGGGGGAGAGAGGAAGGGAGAGAGGGAGAGGGAGAGAGGGAGAGAGGGAGAGAGGAAGAGAGGGAGAGAGAGAGAGAAAGAGAGGGAGGGAGGGAGAGAGAGAGGGAGAGGGATAGAGGGAGAGAGACAGAGACAGAAAAGAGAGGGGAGGGGGGGGAGAGGGAGAGGGAGAGAGAGGGAGAGGGAGAGAGAGAAAGAGAGGGAGGGAGAGAGAAAGAGAGGGAGGGAGAGAGAGAGACAGACAGACAGAGGGAGAGAAAGAGAGGGGGAAAAAGAGAGGGGGAGAGAGGGAGAGAAGAAAAGAAAAGGGGGAGGAAGGAGGGGGCAGAGGGAGAGAGACAGACCATCAAGGGTGGGAGATATAGAGACAGAGACAAAGAGACTGAGACAGAGAGGAGTATCAGACACACCAGAGAACCCTAAAAAGAAAGGTCCAGAATCTAAGCGCTGGCTGTAGGAGTAGCAATGGGGAGCTAATAACTTAGAAAAGTAACAATCATTCGAGAAGTATTTATTAAATACCTAGCACTATGCTAGGTGCAAGGGATACAAAGTAGAGGGTAGTGAAAAGAGCCTAGAGAAGATCTGGGTTTGAATATTTATTGGCATAGTGATTCTGGGCAAGTCCCAATCTGTGAGGCTCGGCTTTCTCACCTGTAAAATGGGAATGATGATACTTGTACTACCCATATCACAGGGTTTTTGTGAGAACCAAATGAGATATTACATGTAAACCTTAATCTAAAGAGTCCTGTGAAAGTCAGCATTTATGATTATTACTACTTCTTGAGCTACAAAGGAGTATGAACATCTGTTGTGTGAGATTTGATTTAATGTTTTCTAAGGTCCTTTCCAACTAATTGTCTATGTTTTGGGGGCAGAGAAGTGGTGCAGTGGATAGCCTGGAGTCAGGCAGTCTCTTCTTCCTGAGTTCAAATTTGGCCTCAGACACTTACTAGCTGTGTGACCCTGGCTAATTGACTTATCCCTCTTTGCCAGTTTCCTCATCTGTAAAATGTGCTAGAGAAGGAAATGGCAAGTCATTCCAGTATCTTTGCTGTATGACTCTGGGCAAGTCACTTAACCATTTGCCTCAGTTTCCTCAAATATTATTGCTAAAATTATTCTTAAAATAAGCTGGAGGAGGAAATGACAAATCACTCTAGTATCTCTGCCAAGAAAACCCCAAATGGAGACATGAAAGAGTCAGATGTGACTAAAACAAATCAACAACTACAAAAGGGGTATTAAGTCCTTTAGGAGTCCTGTCTGCCCTCAGTAAGAACAGGGAGGCAGAACCCTGACACTGAAAGTAACTTTAGATAAAACTAATCCAACCTGCGCATTTTACAGAAGAGCTAACTGAGGCCCAGAACTAGAAAAGCTGGATATGGATCCTTAGAAGAGGCAGGAACACCAATGTTTGTTTTTTAAATTCCGTATTAGGCAAGGAAGAGGATACAGGATGGCACTCTCAGTCCCTGCCCTCACAGGGCTTTTAGTCTAGTTGTTTCCATACTTTTCTGCTTCACTGGCTTCTCTCGCACAACTAGTTAGTGGTAGGGCTTGGAAGCAAAGCCAGGCTCCCCTGATACTCAAGATGGCACTTTTCTAGGAGGTGAGGAAAGGCCTGTGGGATAGATAAATGAGGGGGAACTTTTCTCTGCTTTCTCCTCTCCTTTCTCACTGAATCTCACCCTCCTTCCCCCAGCCCTGGCTTCCTTCCCTCCCTGGTTACATTGCTCACTCACCTCTGGGGAGCTGGTCAGTGGTGGTCGCTAGCTTTAACTCTTCATTCATTTTCCAGTCCAGCAGACCTGGGACCTTTCCATGGAGGCTTTCCCAGAATTCACGATTCTGGAGTTTGGGATTCATTTTGTGGGGAGAGAGGAGAGAAACATACCTCCAAAGAGCAAAGAGATCTGCCTCCTTTAGCCTCTGCTCTTTAGTTCCACACAGGTGGAGGGGAAAGCCCTTATTTAACTCCTCAGTATTTCAGAGGGTGATTTAATCAAATGATCCCTCCCTCCCTCCCCACCTCCCTCTTAATCTCAGTTGGCCCATCCCTGGCTTCCATTTCTGTGGTTTAGAAGCCTTAGGAACATAATGTATCCTCAGGATACCTGGAAGGGAGAATCAATCAGTCGACAAGCATTTATTAAGCTCCTACTAGGTACAAAGAATCATGCTAGGCTCTGGTGATACAAAGTCAATGAATGTATCAATCAACAAACATTAAATGTCTAATGTGTGCTAGCTCCATTCCCTTCTCTGAAAGACCTTACATTTTTAATTTTTTATTTATGTTTTATTTTTTCCTCAATCACATAAAAAAAATAAATTGTAAGTTTCATTTTCTTTACATCTGAGCCAGATTCTCACCAATGGTAAGCAACCTGATATAGATTTTACATGTGTAAGAGTGCAAAACATCTTTTCATATTAGTCCTTTTATAAAAAAGAACTTGAACAAATGAAAGAAAAGTGAAGAAATAAATTGAAATATAGTATGTGTCAGCCTGTATTCAGACCCATCAGTTCTTTCTCTGGAGGCGGACGGTATTTTTTGTCATGAGAAGAGCCTTACATTTTAATGTGAGAAACAACAAGTATGTGTGTGTGTGTGTGTTTAGTGGAAATAAACACAAAGTAGTTAAACATACTAGGGGTAGTAGGTGATATAGTGGATAGAGTGCCAAGCCTGGAGTTAGGATCTTCTTGAATTCTAATCTTGCCCTGAACACAAGCTGTGTCACCCTGAGCAAGTCATTTAACCTTGTTTGTCTTTTCTAACTGATTGTTTATTTCTGGGGCAGCAGTGGATAGAGTGCCAGACATGGAGTTGGGAAGAGTCATCTTCCTGAATTCAAATCTGGCTTTAGATACTAACTGTGTGACCCTGGACAAGTCACTTCCCCCAATTTGCCTCAGTTTCCTCATCTGTAAAATGAGCTGAAGAAAGAAATGGTAACCCCCTCCAGCATCTTTGCCAAGAAAACAATAAACAAGATCACATAGAGTCAGGCACACTGAAGAAAGTTAAACATATTATAGTTAGGGAGGAAAGGCACTGGAAATTGGATTAGGAAAGGTTCTTGGCTAACCCTGAGTACCTTGGGAAATTTGCCAATTCCGTAGTTATGGCCTTCAACAAAGAATTTTCCTCAAAGATATCAAAACTAAGGTCTGCAAGTGAAGTAATAAAGAATGCCTTGCTCCACTGTCAAGAACCACTGTTTTGGACCTCTCTCCCCACACCCCAAAAGAGGGAGTATCTCTAACACATCCTGAGATGGAGTTTTCTCTATACATACAATAGGAAAGCTGGGAGAATCTTAAGAAGTTATCACACCATTTGGAGGACCATAGCACTCTGTTCCTGTTCATAGCCAGAAAGTGTAGAGAATATCCTGTATGAAGAATTTCTATTGGATGCATCCATCTAGCGCACTGTCCTTTGTGCCTTTTCTTCTCTCTAGTTATGTGCTGAATTACCACATACTAACTCATTCAAAGGAGCCTTTACTAAGTGGGGAGGAAAAATGGATCAATTTCTCTAATTTTGAAGCCCAGGGAACCCACCCCCCGAAGCCTTCCTTCCAGTTGTTACAGCGAGTGGCCCCAATTTAAAAGGGCCTGACAAAGGGACCAGAACAATGCTTTTGTGTAAGATGTTTGGTCCTATGGAAAGGAAAGAGCAGAAGGAAGGGCAATGAGACCAGTTAAGCAGGGCAGCTTTGAAAGGCACTGGTTGATCTCATTATAGACTTTTTTTTTTTTTTAAGGAAAGCTGTGTATAATAGAGATGAGTAGTGTCATACTTAAGCCTCTTTTTCTATCCTATTATGCATGTGCAAATAAGTCAGTCAATAAGCATTTATTAAAGGGGGGCATCGAGGTGTTTCAGTGGTTTAAGGCTCAAGCCTGGAGACAGGAGATCCTGGCCTCAAATTTGGTCTCAGACACTTCCTGGACAAGTCACTTCACCCCCATTGCTTAGCCCTTACTGTTCTTCTGCCTTGGAATCCATATATAGTGTTGGCATATTGATTCCAAGATGGAAGGTAAGGGTTTAAAAAAAATGAAAAAGGGGCAGTTAGGTGGTTAGAAAACCAAACTGTGAATTTTAGATGGACTCCACCCTGCTTAGTCTTTAGAATTTTAGCAACCAAGAATGCCTACACACCCACTTAAGGATGGGGTGTGGGGGAGGAAGGCCTATGACCAGCATGTGCTAGCAAGTGACAAATCAGAAACAACTGACTGACCCCCTGGGCTGTCCTAAGCCAAGCTTAAGCCACCATTGGTACATGTGAGACACAGGAAGTGATGTAAAGAACTGCCTATATATTTCACATCTCTTCCTTTCTCCAGCCTCTCTCTGGGCGTTGTTGGGAGTTTTGGCTCCCAACAAAATACAAAATACAGGAGAACATGCAAACCCAATTGGATAATTTAAAATGCTTCTTACAGGATCAATTGGCAAATATTGACCCCACCAAAAACAGGTCTGAACCTGACAAACCTGTTTCTGAACCTCTAAATGAGGAAATTCCCTCCCCAGAAATAGAGATGGAAAACACCTCTCCTATAACTCAGCTAATAGACTGGTTCTCTCGTGGTCTGCAAATCTTGGCTGAACTTACTTCCCAAGACCCTTATCCTGAAATCCCAACTTCTGAATTCCCAGTTTCTCCTATTCCTTCTCCCACCCAAAAAACAATTCCAGCCCCAAGGAAATCTCGTCTTTCTAAAGAAACTCTTTCTAGTCTAACTGACTCACATGTACCAAATTCAACTAGAGGCCCTTTTCCCCTAAGAGAAGTACCTGAAATAGGATGCAGTGGGAATGTGGTGACTCTAAGGTACCATATATCATTTACTCCCCAAGAAATAAATGAATTCACATGAAATGCTCCCATGTATGAACACGATCCCTTTATGGTAACGAAAAAGATGACAGACATATTTTTTCAGTATAATCCATCTTATGAAGATGTTGGAAACTTGATACAGGCTTTTTTAACTGAACGTGAGAAAAATAAAATAATTTCTCATGTCAATAAAACCCGTGGGGCGCAATGCAGCACACTGGCCATCTCAGGATCCCAAATGGGACTATAACAACTCTGAGGATTATTTACAACTATACCGTTGTAGGGAGGCCATCTTAACAGCCATGAGAGAGTGTGCAGATAGTACAGATAAGTGGACAGAATTTGAAAGAATTAAGCAAAATGAGGAAGAGAATCCCTCCAGATTCATGGACAGAATATCTGAGTTTGGGGGTCGATACCTGGATTTTGACCTATCTAATGAAAATTGCATAAGACAAGTTAGAAGGCATTTTGTCAATAACTCTTGCAAAATGATTAGGGATTATTTTAGAACATATTGCCCAAGATGGCTGGAGATGGACCTTGAAGAATTGCGGAAAACAGCTCTATATGTTTCAAAGGGAAACAAAGAAAAGGAGGAAGAAAATAATGACCTCATAGAGAAAATGAAGAAAGAATTGACATATTTAAAAGATAAGATTGCTAAAATGGGAAGTGGGCATGACACTCAACCAATGGCACTTGCCCCTCTCCAGGAATCTAATTATCGATCCATTACCTACCAATTCTGTGAGAAGAAGGGCCACAGAATGATAGTGTAGAATTTATTCAAGGCAATCAGAAAGAATATGCAGTTTAATAACAACTATAGAAATAATAATTATAGAAATAACTATAATAATGATAATAGGAACCACAACTTTAGGAATGATAACTTTAGAAATAGAAATTGGGAAATTGATAACTCAAACCAAATGACTACACAACAATATAACTTAAGTGGAGCTTGTCCAAGAAATAGTAAGGGTGCTACTGCCCCTCCAAGTGGGGCAGAAGGTGGTGCCCCTTAGATCCTATTGTTTTTGTAGATATTAACCTTTTTCAGTTTTGTCTCCCCTCCAAATAGTAGCAAAGAAGAAGGAAGATAGAAGTGGATTTTTGAATACAGTACCCCTGTGATTATGAAATATATACATTTTTAACATTTTTGTTTTTCTTCTCTTTTGGTGGATTTATACTATTTTGTTGCACTTCACTTATGCCATACAGTATTTGATTTTTTTTCTTCTCTCATTTTTTGCATTTGAAACACATGTCACTTCTATTGAGACTGATTGACTATTGATTGGATACTCTTTTTTGGGAACACATTGAATTTTTGAATTCTAATTTTATTATTGCTTTTCTTTTGATTAGAATATTTGATTTTTTTCCTTTTCTCATTTCTTGTACTTAAGGTACATAAAATCAATATTAATTTTTTATTCTGCAGTAATATAAGTTTAAAATACATATATTTATTGCTATAATATTAATGCATACCCAAAAATATTTCGACTGTGGGAACCTGCCATTTATTGATAAAATGTTATGGGATTGTGATTAATGTTTGTGTCTGAGTCTAGGAAATGGATCACAAAAGGAGCTCAGACTTCATCTATACAGTGCCATAGGAGCACAGACTTAACCTGAATAGTGCCAGAAAGAGCACACAGGTCAAAAAAGAAAGAAACCAATCCAGGTAGGATTGATGAATTTCTAAGCCAATACAAAAGGATTTGAACATAGTGTGAGACTTGAGGTTGTGACGCTTGACATATGTTAAGACATAGGACTTTCTTGTATCCATACTCTTTGTGAAATACTCACAGAAAAGTACTGAAGTTTGGCTATCATCCTGGCTCCCCCATCCCTGAGAATGACAAAAAAATCAGACCAGGGAATGACACTTCCCTATCACACACACAAAAATCTAGTCCTTTTTCTCTCTTTTAGTATGGCAACTTCCTGTAGTCTTGGCTGCAAATGGATAAGTGAAATATTAATGCATTCTGTCCTAGAGAGTTGTGGGGTAGAAATTACTTTAATTGGACCCTAATACAAGGGCCTGTTAGAAATTTATTGGACACTAATACAAGGGCCTATTATGAATTTATTCGTGTTTACTCAAAATTTTATATACATAGGTTTTGATATTCTGATTCTGATTTTGAATTTTTTTCTTTCTCCAAAAAATTTAACTTTCTTCCATTTTTTCTTTGTTTTTGTTTTTGTTTCTCTTCTTTTGATTATTGGCTCATTACCCTCCCCCCCCCCAATTCAACCATGTATCCTGAGCTGGACTGGGTGTCTCTTAACACCCATTTGCCCACTGAGGGGTGCATTTTAATAAAAATCCAAGATTTAAAAAAATTTTTGAGAAAGATTTTCAAGGAGAGAAACTTGGTAACTCTTAAAATCCAGAGAATGAACTGTTTGCAGAAAGATGCCTGAAAAACCTACCCTACATCAAGAAGATCCAGAATAAACTTTGGGTGTGGTTAATTGAATTGAAGTTTGATTGAACATTTAATTTGAATGTATACTCTTATGCCAAAAGGGGACTGTGCCCTAATTGTTTTATGTCAATATGCCAAGCAAAACATTGGTTTTGCTTTCTCTCTTTTCTATTCCCTTCTCTCTAAGTATTGTAGTTTCTTCCTTAGAAGGGAAAATTTTTGTATGCACCTGCAGTTAGAAGATTTAGAGGTACAAGATGATTATGTTTAGTGATCAGTTGGGAAGATTAGTCCCCCAATCATCATCAGGGGGGATTGTGAATTTTAGATCGACTCCATCCTACTTAGTCTTTAGAATTTTAGTAACCAGGAATGTATACACCCCCACTTAAGGATTTAGCGTTGGGGAGGAAGGCCTATGACCAGCTTGTGCTAGCAAGTGACAAATCAGAAACAACTGACTGACCCCCTGGGCTGTCCTAAGCCAAGCTTAAGCCACTATTGGTACATGTGAGACACAGGAAGTGATGTAAAGAACTGCCTATATATTTCATATCACTGCCTCTCTCCAGCCTCTCTCTGGTCATTGTTGGGAGCTTTGGCGGACTTGGCCCTGGAGCTCTGAGCAGTCCAATTCCCATCTCCTCTCTCTCTTCTTAATTTCTTCCTTCTATTGTAATTAAACCACCATAAAATCCCAAATTGACTTGAGTATTTATTGGGATTGAATTTAAATCCCTGGCAACTACTAAAATAATATATTCAGTCAACAACCCTAATTTTACCCATAACAAAACGTAGAGAGCAGGGCTTGGCTTCAAACCTGACCTCAGATGCTTTCTGGGCAAGTCACTTAACCCCCATTGTCTAGTCCATACCATTCTTTTGCCTTAGAATCAATTGATTCTAAGATGGAAGGGAAGGGTTTTTAGGAAGAAAAAAAGGAACTGGGGCAGCTAGGTGGTGAGAGAGCCAAACCTAGAGACAGGAGGTTCTAAGAGGGAAAGTAGGGGTTTTAAGAAACAAAACAAAGCATCATTGTAGGCCAGGAATTGAGCTAAGTGTTGGAGATTCAAAGGAGGCAAAAAGTAGTCCCTGCCCTCTAGTTGCTCCTAATCTTTTGGGGGAGACAATATGTAAACAAATATATACAAATAAGCTGCATACAGGATGGATGGGAAATGATCAGCAGAGAGAAGGCACTAGAAATAAGACACTGGGGAAAGCTTCTTGTAGAAGTGAAGAATGTTGGAATTTCAAGGAAGCTGGAAGAAGTTGGAGATGAGGAGGTAGAGCATTCCAGGCATGGAGGACAGTCAAGGGAAAAGCCCTGAGTGTCACGCCTGCACCTGAAGGTCCTGGGTTCGACTCTAACCTCAGATTCTTCTTGCTGTGTGACTCCTGGGCAAGTTACTCAATCCCCATTATCTAACCTTTACCCCTCTTCTGCCTCAGAATCAATACTAAAATTCTTAAGATACTTAGTATCGATTCTAAAATAGAAGGTAAAGGTTAGAAAAAAATTCCCAAAGACAAGAGATAAGCAAGGTGGGAACAGCAAGGAGGCTAGTGTAAGTGGGTTAAAGGTGAGATGTCAAAGGTAACAAGACCACAAAGGTAGGAGGGGGCTAGGTTATGAAGGACTTTGAATGCCAAACAAGGAATTTTATATTTTGGTTCTAGAGGTGAAAGGATGCCACTGGAGTTTGAGGGAGAGAAGGAGGATATGGCCAGACCTGGACTTTAGGAAAATCACAGTAGTGGCTGAAAGACGATGGATTGGAGTGGGGAGAGATTGGAGGCAGGGAGACCCACCAGCAGGTTATTGTGAGAATCCAGGCATGAGGCCAGAAGGACCTACCACTAGGGTGGTGGCAGTATCAGAGAAGAGAAGGGGACATATTAAAGAGTTGCTACAGAGGCCTTGGCAACAGTGTGGATATGGGGAGTGAGAGAGAGAGTGAAGAATCCAGGATGACTCCTAGGTTGGGAGCCTGAGGGACTAGGAAATGGTGTTGCCCTCTATAGCAATAGAGAAATTAGAAGGTGGGGAAGGACTGGGAGGAAAGATAATGAGATTTTTTAGTTTAAGATTTAAATACATCTTCTATTTGGTGTTTAAAATTAAATTAATTAATTTTAAAAATTAATTTAAACTTAAAAAAATTTATTGGATTCCAAGGTCTGCATTTTTTTTTAAACCCTTACCTAGGTCAAAAGCAGAAGAGTGGTAAGGGCTAGGCAATGAGGATCAAGTGACTTGCCCAGGGTCACACAGCTGGGAAGTATCTGAGGTCAAATTTGAACCTCCCATCTCTGGGCTTGGCTCTGAATCCACTGAGCCACCCAGCTGGCCCCATTGCATTTTTTTTTTGATGGGCTGGAGTACCAACTCTTTCCTGGTTCCAGGTTATCTCTCCTCTTCCTTGGTGGGAGTCCTGTAATAATTAGCCCCTTGTCTTTTGTTGGCATTACCTTTTTAGAGCACTTTCATTCACCTAACAGTCATTTGTGAAAGTACACTCTCCCAACTTTCCTCTAAAGATCTCCTTTAATGCTCACTCTGCTTTCATGGTGTGGAGTCCTCAGACTGTGGAAGCTCTCACAGGTTCTTCTAAGTTAGAAAGACTTTTTGCTTCAGCCCAGGATGAATTTTTTAGTCAATCTAAGAAGCAGCCTGGTGTTTATCAAGGGAAAGGTGATTGGCCAGATCTTGACACATTTTTTTGGTGGCCAAAAAGACCACTCTCTAAGCCTTGGAATTGGTTAGTGGGGTTTCCACATGGATAAACTCATTTAGTTTTCACAACAGCCTTATGGAGGAGCACATATTATATTCCCATTAGGAAATGAGGAAACCAAGACTTATTGAGTTTTTTGTATGGTAATTTGTCAAAGAATAATCAATCCATGGGGCAGCTAAGTGGTGCAGTGGATAGAGTGCCAGGCCTGAGTCAGGAAGACCAGAGTTCAAATCTGATTTCAGATACTAGCAGGGTGATGTTGGGCAGTTTCCTCCATCTATAAGATGATCCAGAGAAGGAAGTAGCAAACCACTCCAGTATCTTTGCCAAGAAAACCCCAGTGGGGTCACAAAGAGCCAAACACACCTGAAATGACAACATCAACAACAAATCAAGCAAGCAAGCATTTATTTACTAAATGCTCACTGCTTGGCACTGGGTGTCTGATGAGGGTACAAATGAAAAAGAGACCCAGTTCTCACCTTCTTGGAACTTGTGGATAGACCACCTATACCTGCACAATATATGGAAAAACACCTGCAAGGCAGATAAAAAGTAACCTTGGAAGGAAAGGTCCTGGAAGCCAGGGGTACCAGGAAAGGCCTCAAGAAGGTCCTGAGGTTGAGTCTTGAAGGCTACCAAGGCTTCCAAGAGGCAGAAAGAAGACAGGAGGGAAAGCATTTCATGAAATCTGGGGAGCAGAATCTAGATTCCAAGAAAATTGATTTGGGACTCTTTCTATGGGGCCAAAGAAGCTGTCAGTACTTGGAGGCACAACAAACAAATCCCTTTTGTTCTTCAGCTTTGGGACAGTCCTGCCGGAGTGAGGTGAGGCTGGGAGGGGAGGGTTGGGGCAAAGATTCCAGACACTATCCTCGGCTGTAAACTTCTTGGCCTCTTTTCCTAAAGCGGAGGTCTTAAATGTCATCCCACAGGTACTGATAATCCTTACCTGTGTAGCAGATTGACCGTGGGATCCCAAATCTAGAACTGGAAGAGACCTCTAGTTCATTTGGATTAAACTCAGGTAAAAGTAACTGGGCTACATACTGACTTATTAAAACACAAATTTACATTATGTTGTACTATATTTTTACTCAAGTTGTTAAACATTCCCAATTACATTAAAAAAAAAAAAGCACTCTTGCCTTCCATTTTGGAAGTGTGCATTGGTTCCAAGGCAGAAGGCTAGTAAGGGTGTTTAATGGGGGTTAAGTGACTTGCCTAATGTTACACAGCTAGGAAGTATCTGAGGGCAGATTTGAACCCAGGACCTCCCAACTCTGGGCCTGCCCCTCAATTTACCACTCAGCTGGCTCCCTCCAATGACATTTTAATGGAAATCCAGCTATACTCTAGAATGTTGTGAGCTATGAGTTTTAAATTTCTGCTCTTATCAACTCCCCTCATGGTACAGTTGAGAAAACTAGGCCCCAAAGAGGCAATATCTTGCCCAAAGTAATCTAAGTAGCAAAGAGTAGAGAGAGGATTCCAACAATTCCTAGTCTTCTTCCCCAAAATCCAGCTCTCTTCTTATTGTACTTCCATGCCTGTTTTGACTTTTTATTTTTTCTTTTTAAAAAACTATTTTTTATTCTAAATTTATCAAACCCTGAAAAAAGGGAGAAAAATTCTATATATGAAATAGAACAGAAAAGGAAGATTATATGTATAAATGGGCAGCCCTGTGGCTTAGTGGATAGAACACCAGGCCTGGAATCAGAAAGATCTGAGTTTACATCCAGCCTCAGACACTTAATAGTTATGGGACCTATGGGAGGGACTCTGGGTAAGTCACTTAACCTTGTTTGTCTCGGTGTCTTCATTGATAAAAAATGAGCTGGAGAAGGAAATGGCAAATCATTCCAGTATCTTTGCCAAGAAAACCCCAAAATGGGATCACAAAGAGTCAGATATAACTGAAAAACTGAACACCTTTCTACTGATTTGCCTTCCCCCCTCCCCCCAATTTCTCTCCTCCAAGTCTCTTCTGCTCTAGTACTTCATCCAGAGTTGCTTGTCTCCTACTGGGCCCCTTGTTGCTTCTAGAGTCCCTGTGCCTCTCTTTCCTCAGACTACCCATGCCCCATAGGTCAGCCTAGGACCTGGCTCATGGACCAGTTCAACAACATTAACTTGGATGGGTGGCTCAGTGGATTGAGAACCAGGCCTAGAGGAAGGGAGGCCCTGGATTCAAATCTGGCCTCAGACACTTCCTAGCTGTGTGACATTAGGCAGGCCACTTAACCCCACTCTTCTGCCTTGGAGCTAATACACAGTATTGATTCTAAGATGGAAAGTAAAGGTTTAAAAAACAAAACATTAATTTAACCACCCTTCATCAGAGAGCTCAGCCCAGAATTTCTTGGATTTTTGAATATCCTAAGAAACAAAACTTTGAAATTAGGAAGTGTTTAAATGAATAACTTTAAAAAATCCTTACTTTCCATCTTAGAATCAATAGTGCTAAGTCCTGGCAGCGGAGGGGTAAAGGCTTAGGCAATTGGGGTTAAGGGACTTGCTCAGGGACACACAGCTAGGAAGCATCCGAGCCCCCCAGCAAATGACTTTTAAACAGTTCAATTGAGGCTGGCACAGAGGAATGTGGTTGAAGGTGACGGCAGCCTGGGCCTCGGAGCTTGGGTTCTGGTGCTGTTTTTTAATCTCAGCTTGGCCCAGGTCCACCTGGTGGGGAAAGCTTGGCTTGCTCCAGTGTTTTGCATTTAGGTTTCCCCCCAAGTAAGCAGACGCTGCAAAAGGAGACTTAGGAGACAGACGCCACTTCTAGACTTTATTACAGGAAATCAGCTGCAGGGTGAGGAGGACGGGGCTCTGATCTAGGAAGGGAGCCGCTGGGGAGAGGGGAGGGAGCCAGGAGGGGCTACAAGGGAGGACCAGAGGACTTCATTTCCTTCTCAGTTCTAAGATCCTATTAGAAGACTGCGAAGGATCTCAGGTCAGGGAGGGCATTTTCGTAGATTGTAAACTCCTGCGAATTTATCTAGTTTCCATCTCCCCACCCTTTAGCTCGGTGCTTGGCATACTTTTGGCCTGACTGAAGGAGAGCTACATGGGAGGGAAAGAGAGATCCGGGGGAGAAAAGTAGGGGTGAGGTGAAGAGAGGGCCGCCTCGGGGAACCAGAAAGGCCTGTCAGACGCAAGGTTGGGGGGAGGACAACCCCAATGCACAGGGAGTGCGTGCTGCTCCATCTCCACCTCCAGGGCTCATTTGTGGACACCCAGGGCCAGAGCGACGATCAAACCCACCACCAGCAGGAACATGGCGACCGAGAGCAGCACCGTGATGACGATCATGCCCCCTGTTCGGGCCATGCCCAGCCCCAGGGTCTCCACTTTTCGGCCTGCCGGGGTCCAATGAGATAGATGATGGAGCCTGAGATGCTGAGAGGCTTAGAGGGAGGGGGGGAGGAGGGGAGGGGGGGCTGACGGTACTCACGAGGCAGTGTGGCCATCTGGACTTTGTTACTGGACTCTACAGCGGTCCCTTTCTCCACCGAATAGTAGACACTTGGAGGGAGAGGGGAGTTTGGGGAGGAAGGAAGGAGCTCAGCAAGCAGCTCAAGCAGTTCAGGAGGGGTCCCGGGGCCCTGCTCTTCCTCCTGTGCTTCTCCCCCTTCCAGGCTGCCCTCTGATCTGTGCCCAGCCTCTGAGCGCTCCTCCAGCGACCACCTCTCCGCCAGCCCCCTCCTCCCTCCCCAAGAGGCATCCATTCTGCCAAGCTTCCTTCCAGCCCCTTACTTTCCCCCGCGGTGCTTGCCTCTCCCAGGGAGGGCACCTACAAATATTTGGTGCCGGGTATCAGGTTGGTGACTTGGTAGGCACTGAGTCGGGTGATGGAGAAGCTTCCACTGTTGTACACCACACTCACCAGGTCCCTTCGCGCTCGGCAGGGGGGGACCGTAAAGTTGTGCGTCATTCCTGGGCAGCAAGAGGGGATAAAAGGGGGGCATCAAGCTGGGGGAAGGGACTCCGGGGAAAGAATTGGAGCCGAGGGAGGGAGGGCGGTACCCGGGGCAAGGATGGCAATGTGCAGAGGCTCTGGGGGCTAGGATGCGGGATTTAGGGGAAGGAGGGACCCGAACCTGCGCTTTCATTGACTCTCCTGACAGTCAGACTGGCTTTGCCCCCTGTGAGATGGCAGGGCGGTAAGGCGACTAGAAGGCTCTCTGCCAAGGCTGGGGAGAGCAGGCCAGAGAGACTGGAGATGTTGAATTCTGAGGAAAGGCAAGATAAAGAAACAGACAACATAAGACTAAACTATATCACACAGCCCAGGCCTTCCACACTGAACTTCCCTTGACTAGGAGTGCGGGTCTGGCTTCTGGCCTCGACATTGGCCTCCCTTCACGGGAGTGTGATGGACAGAGCCCCAGGAAGCAGAGTCCGGCCCGTGCCCACCTGACCACCAGATGGCAGACTTGGGCCACTCTGCCAGGGCCCACCGACTGAAATGGCACAGCAGGTATTGGGATTTAACCCCAGGGATCCAGAATATAAGGCAAGAGCAGAATTCTGGCCCTACCAGCTCTATAGCCTCCCTTTCCCTCCCATCCTCCCCCTCTAGTTTGAAGAGCACTCTGGGAGTATCCGGGGTTGTGGGACAAGGACTTGGTCCTTCCTCTCCATCTCCACCCTAGCACTGCCGGCACACCTCCAGAGCATCTCCGGAGACAGCCCCATCCCCACCCCAGCTAGGTACCCCTCCAACCCAGGCTGGGGCCGGGAGCACCAAGACCTGCAGATCCGAGATGGGGCAGCACCAGCAGAAGCAGGGTGGGCATCAGAAAGGACATGGCGATGGGGCTGGGATCTGGCAGTCTGCGAAGGTGCCTTGTTTGTCCCTGTGGCATGTGTTGCCCAGGCCCTGGGGTGGCTGATTTTGTGTGAGCGCTGGGAGGGGCCGAGGGGAATCTTGCCTAACCTGCCCCCTCTGCCCCCAAGAGCCTGCAGGGGCCCCTGGACTGGTTTTTCAGGAAAGGGAACAGGCCCTGAAGTCCTGGAAGGAGGGTGGGTGGGACTCCCCAGGCGCCTGGCAATGATTTACGGAGTCTCATGGTTGGAAGGGACCTCAGAGGCCATCTTATCCGCCCTTTCCCTGGTCATGAAGCCCCCTCTCTGGTGCCCATGGTCCTCTTCTATTGCTCAGCTATGGGGCAGGTCACTGTGAAGCAGCGGAGTCCTCTAGAGGATATGTGACCAGGAAGAACTGGATTTGAATCTTGACCCCAGCCCAAACTAGCTGTGTGACCCTGGTCAAGTCACTTTTACCTTACTGGGACTCGTTTCTTCATGATGCTAATAATAACACTTCACAGAGAGGTAGTTTCAAATGAGATAATGCACGTAAAGTGCTTTGCCAACCTTGAAACTCTATCTAAATGCTAGCTCTTATTATTAGTGAGGATTAGTGGGGATTGGACAAGTTCCTGTCCATGAACCAGGCACTTCTATGCGTCTCCTCAGGACCTGGCGTGTTCATGCTGATTTGGGTCCCTGGGGCTGTGTGTGTGTGTTTTTATGTGCCCAGGACACCAGGCATGTCGGGGCGAGTCTCGCTGTTCCCAGGAGCCTCCCTACTGCTAAATTCAGGGAGACGGGGCAGGGCTCCTTGGGGACCCATCAGATGGGCACAGGAGAATCCAGGCTGGGACACAGTAGGCAGAAGATCTCGACAAAGAACCTAGAGGAGAAGCCAAGGGTGCCCCACTGAGGCGGCATGTTCAGGGCTGTGCCACCCCTGGGGTGAGATGGAAAGGAGTTCTCTGAGAGGAGACTGACTCTGGCTCCGGGTGCCTCATCTGCTCTCCTCCCTCCCAAGACTCCCCTCCCCTCCCACTCCTTCAAGGGTGCAAGCAGGCAGCGGCCAGGTTGGGCTGTTCAAGCTGCCTTGGGGCTCCTGGACTGAAAAGGACGACTAGAACGGGGAAGGAGACTGAGTCCAGGCAGGGGTAGGGTGAGGCTGCCCTTTGGAGCCACCTGAGAGCCGGAAGGAAAGCCTGTTCCGTACAATCAGTTGTTTTTAGAAATTGACTTGCATTTGGAAGAGAGAAAGACCCCATAGGAGGGGGAAGCCGTTCTGCCCTCCTCTGCTCAGTTTCAGGACAGAGGGGAAGGAGCAGAGGCTTAAAGCCTGGCCAGGGGCTCCTCCCAGAGACCTTCACTAGGAGGGCTGCCCATGGAGATCCCAGGCAAAGACCTCTACCCTTCTTCCAACAAAGGGAAGGGGTCGTTCCAGTCTGTCTGTCTTTCTCTTTAAAAAACCCTCAGTTTCCATCTCGGAATCAATACTGTGTGTTGGTTCTAAAGCAGAAGAGCAGTAAGGGCTAGGCAATGGGGGTCAAGTGACTTGCCCAGGAAGTCTGAGGTCAAATTTGAACCCAGGACCTCCTGCTTCTAGTCCTGGCTCCCAATCCCCTGAGCTACCCAGCTGCCCCCTCCAATCTTTCTTCCATTGTCTGCCCCTCATGCCAGCTTCTCCACCCCACAGACTTTTCCCTGGAATCTTCCCAGGAGCACTTCTTTCAGTCAAGGTGGTGGCTGTCCAGTGAAAACGTGACAGGTCTTCAGATCAGGGAAAGAGACTGAAAAATGGAAGTAGCAGATTAAACTAGGAAGGAGTCTCCGACTCAGAGGCAGAACAAGGGCTTGGAATCATTTAGAATGTAGAATGCTAGTCAGGAAGAACTGAGTTCCAACATGCCTTCTGACACTGATTTCTCCAAGCATCATTTCCCCAGGTGCAAATTGGGGATCATTAAACCTGGAGTATCTACCTGATTGGGTTGTTGTGGGATAATAATAATAATACTAACAACAACAGGATAGTGAAAAGTGCTTTGAAAGTTTTAAAGTAAACCTGGATGCTTGGGTTGTTGACTCCAGCTTTAGTTTCTGCCCACTCTGGCTTGGATTTTCCTGTTAGAGATTGGGGATCTCTTGGCTCTTACAGGGTCTGGGGAGGCAGGCCCCCTAGGTCTCCACGTGTACATGGGGGAATGAAGCTGTCTATAGAGTATAGGGGCTAGGTCAGAGCCCATTGCTTCCTTTGATTCTTAATCTAGAGGCAGGGATGGGCTCAGGAAAATTCAAAGTCACTTTTGTAGCCTTTTACCTGCTTATTGTGTGCTTTAGTCCCATTTCAGGCCTTTCCCCTTTCCCCCAGGTGAATTAGTAGAGGTACACACTGAGAAGCAGTACAATATGGTATAAAAATATCTGTATTTGTTTTGTTTATTTTTCAATGGAATGGAGGGGAAAGAGAGAGGGAGATAGATATTTTTATTTGTTCATCAAAAGAAATTTAATCATTTTTTTAAGACCTCTGATTTGGAATTAGCGGACCTGGGTCTAAAGCCTGGCTCTGCTACTTTACCTGTGTGATCTGGGATAAAGTCCCTCCACCTCTCAAGACCTTGGCTTTCTCATCTGTCAAATGGAGTGGAGGATGGTTTAGATGACTTCTAAGGTCCCTTCCAGTTTCAAATCACTGACGTGGTGAGGAGGGGAAGGACAGGTGCTCAGCTCTGCTAAAACTTCTAGGAGGAGCCTAATACAATGGGCTAGGGTTTTTAAACCCTTACCTTCTATCAGAATCAATAACTGTGTATTAATTCCAAGGCAGAAGAGAAGTTAGGGATAGACAATGGAGGTTAAGTGACTTGCCCAGGGTCACCCAAGTAGGAAGTGTCTGAGGTCAAATTTGAACCCAGGACCTCCCATCTTTAGGTCTGGCTCTCAATCTACTGAGTCACTCAGCTGCCCCCACTCTTCTGACTTGACAATCAAGGCACATGATGTAAGGCAAGAAGAGTATAGAGATGACTGTGTGGCCCACAGAACTAGGAAGAGGGAGTGGTAGGGCATGAAGAAATTTCCCAGAAACCCATCCTATAAGGTTGAGGATGAGGGTTCTGTAATGGCAATGGGAGGAGGTTTAAGGGACTGGGCCTAGATGAGAAGGCTAGGTTGCTATGAACCCCCTCTCCCTCCTATCTCTTCAAGTGTTCTGAACCTTTGTTGGGAAACTGTTTCAGATACATGTATACCTCCCATATAAGTGCTGAAGTAGATAGAGCATCTAGCCTGCAGTTAGGAAGACCCAAGTTCAAATCCAGCCTCACATACTTAGTAGCCATGTGGTGCTGGGCAAGACATTTACTTGCTGTTTGCCTCAGTTCTTCATCTGTAAAATGGGGATAACAGCACTGCCTCAAAGGCTTGCTGGGAGGATAAAATGATGAAATATTTATAAAGTGCTTAGGACAGTACCTGAAATATAGAAGGCATTTATTTAACAAATGCTTATTTCCCTCCATTTCTTCCCTCTTTTCTTTTTTCTCTTCCTATTTCCTTCCTTCCTTCCTTCCTTCCTTCCTTCCTTCCTTCCTTCCTTCCTTCCTTCCTTCCTTCCTTCCTTTCTTCCTTCCTTTCTCTTTCTTTCTTTCTTTCTTTCTTTCTTTCTTTCTTTCTTTCTTTCTTTCTTTCTTTCTTTCTTTCTTTCTTTCTTTCTTTCTTTCTTTCTTTCTTTCTTTCTTTCTCTCTTTCTCTCTTTCTCTCTTTCTCTCTTTCTCTCTTTCTCTCTTTCTCTCTTTCTCTCTTTCTCTCTTTCTCTCTTTCTCTCTTTCTCTCTTTCTCTCTCTCTCTCTCTCTCTTCTTTCTCTCTTTCTCTCTCTCTCTCTCTCTCTCTCTCTCTCTCTCTCCCTCCCTCCCCTCCTCCCTTCCTCCCTCCTCCCTTCCTACTCCCCCCTCCTCCCCTCTAAACAACAAAGACAACAATTACATGCTATTCAATGTTCCCATTTGCTGAGGAGAATGACCCTTGGGGATCAGTGTGACCCCCACATTGATGACCTAAGAACAGGATGCTCAATTGCTTTCCGTGGAGGATTCAGTAAGAACCCCCTCCCCCATAAGGTGACCCTGACACAGTGACCAGTTGCTATCTGGTGACCCTTGAGAAGCAGTGGAAACTCATGATAAACCAATGTACAGAATCACTATCTTCTTCCTAAACTCTGCATACAGTCTGCCTCCTTCTAGAAGCCATGTCTAAGAAAGTAGTTCTAGACTCAAATAAAACAGAATGTGTGAATTCCATATAAATACTGCCTTTTCTATTATCTCTGTCTTTTAGGAGACTTATCAGCTCCTCTCTGGTACAGCCTCCTCTCTGAAGCCTTCCCTGATTGCCATGGTTGTATGTGTTCTCTTCATCCTCAAATGACCTTTTACTGTATTTCTTTATCTGCATGATGTATTTCCCTATAGACAATGCACAGTCCTGTTGATCAGGAACCTTTTTTTTTCCCTTTAGTATCACCTGTCTTGCACAGTTGGTGTTGTTGAACATTCTAATCAATAGCTTAGATAAGGAAGTAGATGAGGTGCTTATCAAATTTGCAGATAACTCAAAGTTGGGAAAAATCACTACTATGTTCCATGATAGAGTCAGGATCTAAAAAGATCTGGACAAGCTGGAACCCGGGGCCAAATCTAAAGAGACGGAATTTAATAAGGATAAATATAAAGACTTACACTTGAGTTCAAGGAATCAACTTCAGTAGTACAAGATGGAGAAACATAATTAAAAAGCAGTTTGCCTGAAAAGAACAATATCTGGCATTTATAGAGCTTTTAAGGTCTGTAAAGCATTTTATATAGATGATCTCATTTGCACCTCATAACAAATATGGCTATCTCCATTCTGTAAATGGAAAAACCGAGGCACAGAGATCTTAAGTGATCAGTTCATGGGTGTACCACCATTAAATAAAAACTTAGGTCTTCTTGAATTCAAGACTATCATTCTAGCCCATTGTATTAGGCTCCTCCTAGAAGTTTTAGTAGTCTATAAGCTGAATATAGATATGATATAGCAGCTAATTCAATGTCTTTCCCTTTTAAAAAATTTATCCATTTTTTAAAGTCTTTCTATCTAAAACTGAAGGGCAAGAGCTAGGCAAACAGGGTTAAATGACTTGCCCAGGGTCTAGGAAATGTCATTATCTTCCATTGTAGAATCAACACATAGAATTGGTTCCAAGGCAAAAGACCTTAAGGGCTAGGTAATTGGGGTCAATCGATCACAAAACTAGGAAGTGTCTGAGGTAAAATTCGAACTCAGGACACCTGGTCTCTAGGCCTAACTCTCTATCCACTGAGTCACCTAGGTACCCCAGTCTTTTGTCATTTTTGCCAGACTTGATAGGTATGAGGTAGAAAGCTCAGAGTTGCTTTGATTTGCATTTCTCTATTATTTGGAGTACTTTTTTCATATGTTGATAATCTAGATTTCTTCCTATGAAAACTGCCTATTCATGGGGCAGCTAGGTGGCTCCGATAGAAAGTCAGACCTAGAAACGGGAGGTTCTGTGTTCAAATCTTTCTCTCTTCCTAGCAGTGTGACACTGAGCAAGTCACTTAATCCCAAGTGCCTAAACCCTTAGCACTTTTCTGCCTTGGAATAAATACTTAGGACCAATTCTAAGACAGAAGGTGAAGGTTTTAAAAAAGGGGAAAACCCCCCCAACAATCTCAACTGCCTATTCTCATCCTTTAGCTATTTATTTACTGGGGAATGGCTCTTAAATTAATTCAATATTGAGAAGCATAGCACAAAGAGCTAGAGGGCTGTTAGCATTTCTACTCTGTTCAGACCACGAAAAGACTATTATGTTTAGTTCTGAGTGTCCCATTTTGGGAAGGACATATATAAACTGGGGAGCAATTGGAAAAGGGCAACCAGGATGAGGAAGAGCCTGAAATCCACATAAGAATCTTTGGAAGGAAAGGGGGGTTTAGTACAGAGAAGAGAAGACCTAGGGACCTGGGGTGAACAGGGGAAGAGATATATTACCTGTCTTCAGGTATTTGAAGGGCTGCCACATGGAAAAGAGGATTGGATTTTTGTTAGGTCCTAGAGGGCAGAACTAAGACTAATGGGTGGAAATTAGGCAAATAGATATAGGCTTGATATCAGGAATAATTTCTCAGTAATCAGAGCTGTCCAAAACTGAGAAAGACTGCCCCAGGACAGAGTAGGTTCTCCCATCCTAGAGGGTCTTTGAGCAGAGGTTTGCTAGCAATTCCAGGTTGTCGTATAAGGGATTCTTTATCAGGTATGAATTTAACTATATTGCCTCTGAGGTCCCATCCTGTAGTACCTTGCACATAGTGGCTGTTTAATAAACACTGAAATGAATTGAATATCTCCTAGGGGCATTTCTATTTTAAAAGAGCACTTGGGGAAAGGTCATTGCATAACTCAGATATAAATGTTGGTATTTCCATTTTCTGTGGGGGGATTTTGGAGTAAGGCTTGGTCCTGCTAAGAGGCTCATGAGGAAGGTATGAAGTCACCCACCCGCAGCTCAGCCCCATGCTGATAGGGGATACTCTGGGGGTGGGGGGAGGAAAGCTCTTATAATAACACAAAGGGCTATGATGCTTTACAAACTGCTTTCCCCACAAGAACTTTGTGAAGGAGGTAGGGTAAGCATCCCATTTTGCAGATGAGGAAGTTGAAGCTCAGGAAGGTTGCTTGATCACATTGCTCCCATTTTACAGATGGGGATGCCATTGCTCACAGAACTTATGTGACTTATCTAAGGTGGAACAGCTTGTCAAGTGTCAGAGTCAAGGGTGTTCTGGGGTTGAGACCCAAATGCAGTTCTTCTGATTGCAAGCCCCGCGTCCTTTTTCTGGACATCATTCAGCTTAACTAAAATGAGGCAATGGATTGAAGGGTTGAGTATTCTTGGCCTGGAGCTAAGATGTGTGGGTGGGCTACAGATTGTCTCTGGTCCTCAAAGAGGAAAAAGGGGTCCTGTTTCTTTAAGCATCCCACTCCTCATCTTCCCTCCTCCTTACTAGCCCTAGCCCTCTCTGGGTTTCTGGAGGAGCAGAGAGTTGGAGCCGTCTTCTCTCTGCCCTGCCGGGCTGCTCACTCGCTGCTCTAGAGGCTGTGCTTTGCTGTCTCCATGGAAACCATTAGTTGCTAAGCAACTGGAGCATCATCTGTGCTGAGCTCTCGCATCTAATTATCCCATCACAGTGGCTGAGAGGGGTTTGGGGGGAGCCGGGAGGAGTTGGGTGGGGGTGAGGCCAAGCAGAGGAGCAAGAGGATAACTCTTTTAATGGAGCTGATTCGTTGACAAGACTGAAGTCATTTAAAGACACAGAGCCCACTCCTCTGGGGGATTCCCTGGAGTGCTTGGAACAGGACTCATTACCTGGGGTCCCTGCCCAAGATCCAGCCTCTGTCTGGAATCTGCTTTCTCTAATATCCGCCTCTGCCCGCCTATCTCCCTCCCCCGATCCCTACCCCCACCCCCATTACTTCCCTGTATATACTATTCTGCCAAGACTAACAGGTGAGCTGGCAGACCTCTGTGACTTGCCCATCCCCCTCTGGTACTCTGTTCCTTAATTTCCTTTTTTGGATCTTAAGCTTTTAAGATTTGAGAGTTGGAAGGATCCTCAGAGATCATCTAGTCCAGCCCCTTCATTTTACAGAGAACTGAGGCCCAAAGATTCAAAGTGGCTTGCCCATTGTCACAAAGAGAGAAATTCCTCTGGCCAGCCACTGCAGGGAGAGAGCTCATTTGTAGCTGATGAATTAATTGTGCATCTACTTGTCTTGAGGGGGAGGTGGCAGTGGCAGTCTTGATGGGGACCATTGCCCTCCTACTGGTGGATATTAGCTTTGTTTCGCACAATACTTTGCCATAATAAAAATACTTCACAATTTACCTTCATGGGAGGAAGCATTATTATCCTCATTTTTCAGACGGGGAAACCAAGTCTTGGAAACTCATGGTTCTCACCTATCTGGGAAGTGCCAAGGCCAGTAGGATTCATTTCATTATTCTACTCTGCCTCTGTGAGAAGGTCCTGGGCATCAAAAGCTCTCTATAAATGATATTGTTGAAAACTGTTACCTTCTGTCTTAGCATCAATACTGAGTATTGGTTACAAGGCAGATGAGCAGGAAGGGCTAGGCAATGAGGGTTAAGTGACTTGCCCAAGGTCACACAAACTAAATGTTTTTTAAAATAGCAGCAAGCAGCTCATACAGAGATTTGAGACTTACAAAGTACTTTATAGAATAATAATAATAGCACTTAAAGAACACATCAAGTTTGTAAAAGATTTCATATATACAGTATTATCTCATTTGAGCCCAGAGAGACTTATCACCATTGAAAGATAAGAAAATTAAGGCTAAGAGAGGTTAGGTGACTTTGCCAAGGTGTTATAGCTAGTAAGTATCTGAGGCAGAATTCAAACTCAGGTCTTGCCAACTTGTTCAACATTCACTATCCTTGGAGCTACCTAGCCATGACAAATCATAGATAAGTAGAAGAAACATTATTGTCTATTGATTATTTCCATTTTACAGATAAGGAAACTGAATTTCAGAGAGGATATGTCACTTGCCTATGATCACACAGCTACTAAATTTTTTTACCAGGGTTTAAACCCAGGACTCCTGACTTTAAATCAAAAGTGTCCTTTCTGGGGGAGCAAGGTAGCTTATTGGATAGAGTACTAGTATGTGGGCTGGAGTTGGAAGGCCCTGGATTCAAAGATGGCCTCAGATACCTCCTAGCTGTATGACCCTGGGTAAGTCATTTAGCCCCACTTGCCTAGTCCTTACCACTCTTCTACCTTGGAACCAATACTTAGTGAAATTGATTCTAAGACAGAAGGTAAGTGTTTAAAAAGAAAGTGTTCTTTCCACTAGAGTGAAGAATTGATAGAATGCTGTTCATCTTGGGTAAATTCATTTTCTGAGTCTTAGTTTCTCCCTTTTAAAAATGGGGAGGATTATTGTGGTTTCCCCTCATACAGAAAGTGAATGTTTTTGGAAGTAGCGCTATCAGATTATGAGGGCTTATTATCATTGCATTATCATGGGAGGAAGGGGAAAAGGAAGGGAGGCTTATTTCCCTGGACCTTAGTTTTCAACTAATCTTGAAAATGAGGGGTTTAGACTCAGTGTTCACTGAGGATGAACAAGCTTATGATCCAGGGAAAAAATGGACAAATTGCCAGTGCCGGGCTTATAGTCTTGTAACATTCATCTAGGACACAGTGTTGGTTAGTCTACAGGGACAGTAGTGGTGGGACTAGGGGAGGCCCCTATAGAAATTTTCTCCTCTGGAGATTAGTAGACTAGTAGAGGCCATGGGATCCTGTGATTCCCCATGACTCAGTTTCCCTTGCTTTCCCTTCCCTAGCCCCACCAAGCTTCTTCCCTTGTATTGGGGTGGGATGGGGGAAGGAAGAACAATAGATCCCCACAGGAAAATTGTATGGCCTCTTCTAGGAAGTACGAAAACCAGACTGAGATGTAGGACTAATGACAAGAAAAATCACTTGCATTTGTTAACATTCTCACAATTTTATTTTAGAGGCAGTTAGGTGGCCCAATGGCTAGAGCATTGGGCTGGAAGTCCCAATCCAGTTTCAGATACTTCCTGGCAATGTCACTATGGGCAAGCCCCTTAACCTCTGCCTACCTCCATTTTCTCAACTGTAAAATTGAGGATAACTGAACCTGCCTTGCAGGGGTGTTGTGAGGCTTAGGTGAGGTATTTGTAAAGCATAGCATAGCACCTGACCTGTAGTAGGTGCTATATAAATGCTTATTCACTTTCCCCATTCTCCTTAACTTCACTGTAACCCCATTAAGCAGATAGGAGAATTAGCTCTATTTTTCTAATAAGGAAAGGAGGGGATCTTGGAAACCAGCTGATCAAAGCTCTTCCCTTTACAGATGAGTTCTAAAAAGGTGAGCTGATTGGTCCAAGGCCACAGTTTGTTAGTGGGCAGAGCCCATCTTTTCAGACCCTAACCATAGTGCTTTTCTCATGGTACCACTCTGATGCTCCTTTAGAAGGCTAATTCAACTCCATAAGCATTATTGAGTTCATACTATGTACAAGGCTGTTAGGGTTAAAAGGTCCAAAATAACAACAGGTTATAACAATAATAACTCTTATAGAGGCAACTGGGCGGTTTGGTGGATGGAGTTCAGGACTTGGAATCATAAAACCTGAAGTCAAATCCTATCATAGATATGTAAATAGTTGTGTAAACCTGGATGTGTTACTTAACCTCCACATGTCTCAGTTTCCCCCTCTGTAAAATGGATGTAATAATAGTAGTTACTTCTTGGGGTTGTTGAGAGGGTCAAATGAGTTAACATCTTAAAATGCTATATAAATGCTTGCTTTTGCTATTACTATTATTAATACAATTTATATTCCACTGTACTGAGTCTAGACTTGAAGGGTAAATGCCAGGAAAACCCCCAGGAGGCTGAGGAATTGTTATCTCCATTTTGGGGATAGAGAACTAAGGCTCTTGGAATCATGGAATTCATTATACTGTTTTCCAATTTTCCTAGTGGAATCAGAGACTTGGAAAGGACTTTAGAGGTCATCTAATCAAACCACCTCACTTTTCAGAAGGGAAAATTTGATTCCTGAACTAGAAAACCTCCTGGGGAAAAAGGGGGAGGTCCCAACTGTGGTCTCTCTCTTTTTTTTAATCCTTACCCTCTGTCTTAGAATCAATGCCAAGTATCAGTTCTAAGGCAGAAGAGCAGGAAGGGCTAAGCATTTGGGGTTCAATGATTTGCCCCAGCTGGAGGGTCAGGCCCAGAGATTTGAGGTTCTGGGTTCAAATTTGAATTCAGATACTTTCTAGATGAACATAGATTTAGGCCACCTAATCCAACCTCTTCATTTTGCAGATAAGGAAACTTAAGTTCCTAGAAGAAAAGTGAATTGCTCAAGGTCACACAATAAAAGAATAATAGTGAGATTTGAACCCAGGTCCCTTTGAATCCAGAATCAGCACTCTTTCCACTATCATGATACTTCTCTTGGCAAGCTAATGATGTTATCTATCCAGATTGGGTTCAGGGCTGGGAGAAGGAAGAGGAGGAGGGGAGGCATGGTTAGAACAGAGAAGACTAGGGGAGAAGATTGGGTAGAAATGAGCTGGAGGAGGAAGAGGATGGAAGGAAGGCAGAGGTCATGAGGTTACATGTGTCTGAGAAGACAGAGCCAAGGGAGAAGGAGCTTGGGGCTTGTGGAGGTGAAGCCAGTAAGGGTGATGGATAGGTCTGGAAGCAGAGGATTGGTTCTTCTGATGCTCTCCTCCATCCCCACCCCCTGCTACTATTTCTCATTCCTTCAGAGGCCAGCTGAGGTGGGGCAGCCCCCCCTCCCTTCCCTAGTCCTTTGTGACCTCCTTCCCCATCAGTTAGTGCTTGCTAGCTTCTCTAGAGGAGGGGAGGAACCCAGTAGGGGATGAGGGGGGCGGGCACTCTAAGGAGTCCGGTCGTGCATGTAGGAGAAGGTGTGAATCAGAGGCGGCAGGAGTAGTGAGCTGACTACTAATGAGCCTGCTGTCCATGCCTGCAGAGAAAGCCCATCTTCCCTCACCGCTGTCCCTGTCCCTGTCCCATGAAGTTTGGGAAAGGATAGGTGTGATTGGGGAGGCCACCGAAGGTCACAGACCTGCCCTCTCCCTTCCCCCAAAGCCAGCACGGACATGGATGACTGAACCCAGGCATTCCTGCCTCCTACTGCTCAGTGAACCAAACTTGCAGGCACGAAGCCTCTCTGGGGTAGACTGCCAGCCCTTCCAGAGCGTTTGATCGCTGGGGATGAGCCCCAAGCTTAGCCTGTTAGGAACAGGAGTCACCTGAAGAGGACTGGGGAGAGCAGGAAGGGGCAACGGTTCAAGTCAAGATAACCACCTTCCTCCCTGCCCTCCAACCAAGAGGGACAAAGGAGAGCGTGCAGTTTGGAGCAGGTTCCTTGGCTTTTTGCTGCCTGGGTCTATGCCCCCAGCTCTGACTGCCCATCCCTCTGGAGCCCTGTTTGATATGCACATCAGACATCCGTGCCCTTTGCAAATCTGCTATTTGTACAGAGGCTCCAGGGCGGGAGGGAGGGAAGAAAGAAGGAAAAAAGACACAAAGATCCTTCCTTTTTATCTCTCCTCTTCTTAGACCCCCTTATTCCTTTGGCTTTCCAGGGCGTCTTCCTGCAGGGATCAGGAACCCAATGCCAAATGGCACCCCAGCCCCAGCCTGGGGGAGGCCAGCTCCACACACGCAGCCTAGGTATAGGCATCCATCTGTAGGCGCATCCATGGTCTCTGGTCCCTGGCATTTGTGCCCTGTCCCTAGTCTGAGGTAACACGAAGTTTCTCTCTAGCTCTCTAAGCTGTTCATCCTCTACTCTTGGCCTCTCTCTCTCTCCTCTCCTCCTCCAATCCTTCACTTCCCCACTTCTGAATTCCTTCTCCACGCTTGGAGCCATCTTTGACTCCTCCAGCTCCATCCTTTTCTCACTGGTCACAGACTGGCGGAATTCAGATCCCCTCCTCCACGGAGTGGGAGCTGAAGAGGTCAGGTGGCTCGGCAGGTCAACCATTTACCCTTCCTTCCAATCCACTGTTTCCCAGAGCAAAATGCAGGGCCAAGAATTGGCCTGGGAGGCCAAAGATAGAGAGACAATCCCAGGAAGTGGAAGGGATGAGGACGAACCCCACCTGTCCCGTCCTGTTCTAGCCTGCCCCAGGGAGAAAGCATTGAATCAACACCTCTTGGCTCTGACCCCAAATGACCCTTAGTCTGGCTCATTGTCATGGAAACTGCCCACCTAGCCTGCCTCTAGGAAATGTCTAGAAGCAGTGGAGCTCCGTGTGTGTGTGTGTGTGTGTGTGTGTGTGTGTGTGTGTGTGTGTGTGTGTGTGAGAGAGAGAGAGAGAGAGAAAGAGAGAGAGAGAGAGAGAGAGAGAGAGAGAGAGAGAGAGAACTTTGGGGAAGGGGCTGACAGCCAGGGGGCTTCTCTTCCTTTACCTGCTTTAAGGTACCAATAAGTGGTATCCCACCAGGAAGGCTGGAAAAGTGAAGGAGCACATTCTGGGGAATGAGGTGTTAGGGATGAAGATGCCTTTTATTTATTTACTTCTTTTTAAACCCTACCTTTCATCTTAGAATCAATACTAAGTACTGGTTCTAAGGCAGAAGAGAAGTAAGGGCTCGACAGAGGGGCTTAAGTGACTTGCTCAGGGTCACACAGCTAGGAAGTGGCTGGATTTGAACCAGGACTTCCTATTTCCAGGCCTGGCTCTCCAACCACTGAGCGACCTAGCTACCCTGTGATGTCTTTAATTCTTGAAAATTCTCCCTTGAGGAGGGCTTAGATAGTAGAGTGGGAGAAAAGGAGGCTGGGAATGAGAAGAATGGCAGGGAAGGTCCTTGCTCCAACCCAAAGCTCTGGAAGTGACTTATTTGAAAACCTGAGCTGTCTGTGCTGCTTGTCCAGCTTCCTCCGGGAGATGCTGTGAGACAAATGGGAAAGGAAGAGTAGCTCAGCCTCTGCCTAGTGGCACAGACTCCTGGGAGAATGTCCACCCTGGCAGGTTTGGGAAAAGTAGATGAGAGCTTGGGCTTGTGCCAGGAGGACTGAGAGTAAGGCTGCCTCTAGGTTTGCTCCTCAGGAGAAGGGCTCTGTGAAACACCCCCCTCAGCCCCCCCATAATCCGATTTATACTCCTACTCCCTCCTCTGGACCCATCACCATGGCAACAGTTTTCTCAGCTGCACTTCATCAGTTTCCTAGAGAAATCTTTTCTTCCTTCTTCCCCCTCCTCTCTCTCTCTCTCTCTCTCTCTCTCTCTCTCTCTCTCTCTCTCTCTCTCTCTCTCTCTCTCTCTCTCTCTCTCTCTCTCTCTCATGTTTTCTCCCTCTCCTTCTCTCTCTCTCTCATGTTTTCTCCCTCTCCCTCTCTCTCTCCTCCCTCTCTTTCTCTCTCCCTCTCTCTCTCCCTCTTCCTCTCTCATACTCTTATGCTGTCTCTTCCATGCTCTCATATTCTTTCTGGTTCTCTCTCCTTCCTATTTAACTATGTCCTTCTCTGTCTCCTTTTCAGTTGATTCCCCCTCCCCCCTTTTATTCCTTTCCAGTCACTCCTTCTCTTCCAACCTTTTCTTCACATGGAGGCTATAAAGCAATGACTGCCTCCTGAGATGGGATTTAGCATGTGGGGATGGATGGGGGACCTGGCCCTTGGAACCAGCTGGGACACTGGCCCTGCAGATGGAAACCCCCAGGAGCTGTCAGTTTGTCTCAGTCTTCAGCTTCTCTATGCCCTGTTCGCTCCCTCCATGCCCCTGGTACAAAGTAGTCCCCAGATGCCCTTTGGGAGGGCCCAACCCTATGGCTTTTACTGTTCTCTCCCAGACAGCTCAGGGATAGGGAATCTGGGCAAAACCAAAAAAGGGTTTGTGTTTCTGGTTGGTCCTGAGAAGAAACACAGAGTCCTGATAAACAGGGACTGAGTACAGCTGTGGTCTCTAACCTTTGAACAAGGATGTTGGGTGTGCAAATAAAAGGATAGAGGGCTTCTCTGACTAACAGTTCTGATTTAGTAGCAGGGAATGCCTACCTTGTTAGAAGATAGACAAACTAGTACCCGCTCTCTCCCTGAAGTCAGAATCAATCAATGAAGATTAAGTGAGCTACCAAAGGGGATCAAAATTTGGTTCCTTGCATAGCTCCTCACCTTTCTCCCACCCATGACTTTAGGTGTCTCCAAAGATTGTCCTAATCTCTCTTCTTTATACCCTATCCCTCTGCCATCTTCAACCACCAGCATATTGAGGCTAGGCCTCATAGCTTTAATTCTAGCACTGATCTCTCTTGATTCTCTAATTTTGCATCTTAATCCAATTCAACAAACATTAGCCACCTACTGTGTCTGCCGCCCTGTGCTAGCCACTGGATGAGATACAAAACTTCAAAGTGTCCTTGCCTTCAAGGATCTTGTCTGTGGCTATTAGATAGTTCCATGGATGTCTCACTGTTTCCTCAAGCTTGTCTTCTATTTAAAAATTTAAAAAAAGAGGTTACTTTTATTGCTACATTTTGTTTTTTCTATCACCTTCATTTGTGTGTCTATGCTTCCCTGACTTGCCCAGTGAACCATCTCTTGTAACTAAGATGAATAAAGAAGAGATAATCAGTTATGCAGAACCCCCTGCTACATGCCACACTTATTTCATTCCTCCTCTGCAAAGAGGGACAAGATACATTTTCTCAGCTCTTCTCAGAAGACAAACTTCTAAAATGAAATTCATCATTTCCCCACCTTTATTAGCCTCAGCCCTCACAGCCAGCCAAGCTAGGTCCTTTCTCCAGTTTTACTAGATTGATCAATGATAAGATATTTATAGCCTTCGAAGCTTAAATCCTTGGTATCATCATGGATGTCTCCATTCCGTTTAGTGGGCTCATTCTTTGAAATGTCTCTCATATCTGTGTCTAACCCTCCATACCATTGTCACCAGCCCAGTCCAAATCCTCATCATTTCAAGCATGAATTACTTTAATGGACTTTTGTCAGGTCTCCTTACTTCCCTTCTCCCCTCTAGGCCATTCTTCACACAAGTGCCAGGTTCAGGTTATTTTCAACAGGACACTCAAAAACTTTGAATGGATCCCTCTTTCCAAAATAACTTTGTTTAGCTATCAAGGTCTTCCATGATTTGGTTTTGCCCTTATTTCTTTCTACTCTTTGTTATTGAGTTGTTTTAGTTATATCTGATTTAGGGTTTTCTTGTAAAAAATAATGGAATGATTTTCCATTTCCTTCTCTAGCTTATCTTACAGTAGATGATGAACTGAGGCAAGTAGGGTTAAGGGACTTGCCCAGGTTCACACAGCAAGGATGTGTCTTGAGGCCACATTTGAACTGAGGAGGATCAGTCTTCCTGATTCCAGGTCCAGTACTTTAACTATTGAACCATTTAGCTACCTTTCTTTAGCATGTACCCTCTGCTTTAGAAAGGCCAGTCTTCTATTTCCCCTAAGATATTGTATCATCCTCATTTCTGCCTGAATACCCTGCATATAATATAGACAATGTGACTTGGTGGATGGAATTGTAGTTCAGGAATCAGGAAGATGGGTTCACAATCTACCTAAGACCCCAGACAAGTGGCCTGGGCAATTCACACAATTTATCTTAGCCTTAGTTTCCTCACCTGTAAAATAGGGATAGTAATACCTATTTCACAAGGTTGTTGTAAAGATCAAGTGAGATAAGGTATATAAAATGCTTTGGAAAACTTAAAGTGTTATATAAATGTGATCTATTCTTATTAATAAGTCTTTATTGAATTAAGTTGTTCATGTTCCTTTCACTGTGCTTTCCTATTTTACCTCTGCCTATTAAAATTGTACCCATTCTTTAAGTCCTACCTTTTTTCCCTTCTTTTTCCTACCTTTTCAATAAAGTGTTCTTCCCTGATCACCGATTACTTCAGCTTTCCTTTAATAGTTGATAAGCATTGATTAAGCACTTATTATGTGCTAGGCACTGTGCTAAATGTTGAGGATACAAAGATAGGCAAAAGACACTCTATTACAAAAATGAATAATTTGGAAATGGGATTTGAGTGATTACACACACACACACACACACACACACACACACACACACACACACACACACACATATATATATATATATATATATGAAACCCAGTGAAGTTGCTTGTCAACTCTGGGAGGGAGAAGGGAAGAGGGGAAGGAGACAATGAGAATCATGCAACCATGGAAGAAATTAAAAAATAAAAGATAGTCACTGCCTTAAGGGAGTTCACACTCTAATTGGGGGAGAAACATGCAAACAGCTATGTACAAACAAGCTATCTACAGGATGAATTGGAAATAATCAATAGAGGAAAGACACTACCATTAAAGGGGGTCAGGAAAGACTTCTCATAGAAGACAAGATTTTAGTTGAGACTTGAAGGAAGCCAGAGAAACTAGAAGGTGATGATGATAAAATTCCAGGTGTGGGGAACAGCCAGTGATAATGCCCAAAGTTTAGAGATGGACCATCTTATTAGAGGAATGGTACAGAGGTCAATGTCACTGGACTTCGGAGTACATGATAAGGCTGATAAAAGGAATAAGGTGTAAGAAGGCTGAAAAGGTAGATAGATCCAAGCTGTGAAGGACTTTGAATACCAAACATTAACATTTCTATTTCTAGTATATGAGAATGTCAGAAGAAATGGAAGGGACCTAAAAGATCATCTCTAGGCCAGTCTTTTCCTTTTCTTAATATCTACATGATTTCAATCACTTCTTTTAGATTTGAAAAAATCTATGATTTCATTGAGAAGAGTGGCCTCTACCATGCAGACCATAACCCTTGATATCAATTTCATTATCTACTAAAAAGGCCATGAGCTGGTAGTCCCCATTCTTCTTTTTTTTTAATCATTATCTTCCATCTTAGAATAAATACTATTTATTGGTTCCAAGGCAGAAGAAAGGTAAGGGCAAGACATTGGGGATTTAATGACTTGCTCAGGGTGACATAACTAAGAAGTATCTGAGAACAGACTTGAACCCAGAACCTCCTGTGTCTAGGCCTGGCTCTCAATCCACTGAGCCACCTGGCTGCCTCCTAAGGTAGCCAACATTTTAGTGCTGAGGATGTCTGAATTTAGGTAGAGCAGTGGACCTCTGATCGTATTCGGGGTCCATGCTGGAAGCCTGCTGGGATTTTGGTACAGCACAAATCCAGGGTCACCTCTCTACCCTAAGGAGGCATCAAAAAAGATTTCAGGGGTGGAGTACTCAGTTTAACTGGGTTCATGCATTTGTGTATGCATGCTTGTTGCTTTACCTAGATTATCAGCTTGAGGGCAGGGATGAGTCATATTTGAATCCTGAAGCTGAAGCGCGCAGCTCACCGTGCCTGGCTCATAGTAGGTCTGGTTCAAAAAGAGTCTGATGAATTGAACTGGAAAGAAGAAAAGCAGGCTGTAGGCAGGCATTATCTCTTTTCTCCTGACTCTGCCTTGCTCTTCGTTGCCTTTCAACTTCCTCCTGGTAAACCAGAGCCTTTGGGAGGAAGTAATTCATGCTGGACTGGGTAAGTGATCATCCCATGAAGATTTCATAGACATCTAGACTGTTAGGGTTGGAAAGGAGATTGGGGATCCTCATTTTATAGGGGAGAAAGTGGAGGCCCAGGGAGATCAAATATCTTGCCCGAGGTCACACAGTCCATGCTTTTCCATGACATCAGGGGACCTCCCACAACTTAAAAAGATTTTAGTTGAAGTAGGCAATGCATGAGATTGTCATGTCTGATCCTTAGACATCGCCCTCTGAAGTTCTTTATTGGACAAGGCCGGTGTTTGGCCCTCCGTGTCGCCATTTCCAGTTTTGTTTTTTTTCAGCTTTTGTGTCCCAGGTTTGGAAGGGGCTACCTGAACTGCATATGGTTGCTGCACGGAGAGCCTGAGGGATTCTGGAATGGAAAGGAAGAATCAGATTGTCGCTGGAGAAAGTGAATGGTAGGCATAGATTTAAAGAACAGGAAGAATAGGACCCACACAGAAGGCAGAAGAAGGCTTCCAGGTAGGAAGAGGCCTCTTCAAAGATTCCAGCCTTGAGTCTTATAATCACATTAACTCTTGGGAAAGACTACCTTGGGGGCCTTCGCAATTGTCCCCTGGCTTTCTCTTTTACTCATTTCAGCATCATGTCCCTAATTATCGCACCCCAAACAAAGACAATAAGTCTCCTGCATTTTCTTGGACCTTTAGACTGTTTGGCTCCAGAGACTGTTTGGGTTCAGAGATCTGCAGCACCTGATCCCCAATTACCCCGCCCCCCTCGCCCACTTCCTTTCTCCTCCTGATGCCACCATAACTGGCTGTCTGATTCTGGCCCTGTCTGCTTCTTTCTTTTCTCTACCACCTCCTCAAAGCTCCAGACCACCTGAGAATATTTCCTAGGATTTACTTATAAGAGAAAATGGAAATTTAGAAATAATACATTGGGGAAAGATAATTAGAAGCGAAAATAAAAGAATTGTAACCAGTCCCAGACGAGGTGGTACTTAATTTCCACGTTATTCTATCTACTAATAGTTCTCTAGGTTCAGCTTGGCCTAGCATCATTCTCTCTGTGCTGGAGATGCTGCTCCCTTGTGGCCACTGGACAAATAAGGCTCCAGAATATCTCCAAGTCCATTTTGTGAGAGGAGCCCACTTGAGGGAGTGGACTAACTCGCTCTACATTCCCCTGCTCACTCTAAGCCAATCAGGAGGCCTCTCTACCTCATGGTGTTTCCTCTATATTGCTACAGAAATATTGAACTATATCTCTTTCCCCCACACCTAATCAAAAGGAACGAGAAATGCAAATGGTACAGACGTGGAATCATCACCTCAGAAATCAGACTCCTTCAGTCAGACCTATGAGTCATCCCCAAAATTCACAAATTAAACTCTTTCCTCATGGGTTGTGGGGTAGACATCATAGAGGTAAAAGATAGCAAAACATTCGACAGGAAGAGGTTTGACTACTTTGGAGTGTGGCATCTGAATTAGGGAAAAGCAGGAGGTGAAGGCAGCTCTATTTTTGGGGCAGGCAAGAGAAGGAAGCCATTGAGGACATGTACGAGCACTTCGAGAATCTATGTGAGAAGGGTAGCTAGGGGGCAAAGTGGATAGAGAGCCATCCCTGGAGTTGGGAAGAACGGGTGGCTTCTGATTGTTCCTAGCTGTGTGACCCTAGGCAAGTCACTTAACTCCATTGCTCTAGCTTTTACTGTTCTTCTGCCTTGGATCCAATACTTAGTATCAATTTTAAGACAGAAAGCAAGGTTTAAAAAAAGGGGGGGGATCTACCTGAGGTTAATCTGAGTAGGCTTCCAGGGAGAGGATGTTCCACTGTGGATCACATATTTGTAACCCAGGTCCAAAAAACCTGGAGCATCTGCATGTCTTTCTTATGGGTTCCTATAGAGAATGATGACGTCTCAGTGTCTTCTGTGTGAAGAGTAGAGTGATCTGTAGTGCTTTGGAGAGGAGATGACACATGTAGTTTTCTCAGACTTTCTCAGGAAGACACCAGTGGAGACAGAGAACAGACTTTGGAAGGCAGTTATGTAGGGAAAGCTAGCTTCTCAACATGTCTCTGATTTCCAGCTGTTTTCCTAGCGATTTAAGAGAATTTCATTTGGGCTGAGATGGAGGCCTCTGTCTTGGTTGATCACTCCAGATAGGAGAGCTCTTTTACTCTGTATTGTCTGGTATATTCTAATCTCTAGAGCTTTTCTGATTTCCTTTTGCCATCTGCTTGAATAAATTGATTTATTTGTTATTTACTATTTGCAATGATCTTTTGTGTAACTAGCATTGGTGGGAAGAGGTAAAACCTATATATATAAACTTATGGTGGTACCCCCTCCCTTTTTAAGGGATAGTGACTAGGAAAGTAGCTTGGACCTACAAAAAAATTAATTCCCCTAGATTAGCAATATTTAGTGGGCCATATAGATAGCTAATAATTCTAGTCTAGTACCCTTCTCTGTCAGAGGAAAACAGTATGGCCAGTCTTGTGGCTTCTTTTCCTAATTTCTTTCTTTTTTTTTGAGAATAACAACTCAGCTCTCATCTTAGAATCAATAATGTATATTGGTTCCAAGGCAGAAGAGCAGTAAGAGCTAGGCAATGGAGGTTAAATGACTCAGGGCAACACAGCTAGGAAGTATCTGAGGCTATATTTGAACCCAGGACCTCCCATCTTCAGGGCTTGATCTCTAACCCCTGAGCCACCTACCTGCCTCCAACCCTACCTTCTCCTATTTTCCTCTCGATAGGAATCAAAGCCTCACTTGAAGAGAGGTAGGCAAGATTATAGAGATTCACGGCTCCCCACAAGCTATATTTAGAGGCCTTATTTAAGGGGTAGGGATGTGTTTATGGGTAGTGATGGAGATTAAAAAGAAAAGAGAACATCAACAAAACACTAGAATATTTGGAATTGTACAAATAAAGTCATTAAACTTTCCAAAACGTTTGACCCAGAGGTTCCACTGTTAGGCATATATCCAAAGGAGAAGGAGATCATTAAAAATAGAAAAGATTCCATAGATGCCACAATATTTATAGCAGCACCTTTTGTGGTAGCAAAGAATTAAAAACAAAGTAAAGGCTTTTCCACTGGGAAATGGCTAAATGAATCGTGGCACACAAATGTGATAGAATATGATTGTACTATCAAAAATGATGAACATGATGAATTCAGAGAATCATGGGAAGAATTTCATGAACTGATGCAAAGTGAAGCAAACAGAGCCAGGAAAACTATATATACAATGACTACAACAATGTATATGGAGAGAAAAACGACTGAAAAACCATCAAAAAAAGATTTTGAATGAAAAATAACCATGGCCCCTGAAAGGAGAGTATGAGAAGACAACTTCCCCTATCCCCATTTCCTTGGCAAAAGTAGAGATTAATTAAGGTGTGTAAACCTTAAAATTTAAATCTAACAGGTACAACATTAGGTATGACATCAAGTTTGTTGTTGTTTTTTTCAAAGCCTTACGTTTCATCTTGGAGTATTGTCTCCAAGGCAGAAGGGCAGTAAGGGCTAGGCAATGGGGGTTAAGTGACTTGCCCAGGGTCACACAGCTAGGAAGTGTCTGAGGCCAGATTTGAACCTAGGACCTCCCCAATCCACTGAGCCACCCAGCTGCCCCCTGGCAATTCTTTTATATTGAAATGTTCATGTTTGTTGATGATGATTAAGTTCATAATTAAACAAAATAGAATAGTGGCTCCTTCCCCCATGGAAATCAGCTGCTGTCTGTAGTTGATGCTATAGTGCTGGGGCTTTTGCTGGGTGAGTGACTTGCCTGGGGGCACATAGTCAATATATAACCTTGGCAGGCCTTGAACCCCATCAGTTCATCTTGACTTCAAAGCTAGCTGGCTCAGCTCTATCTCCTCTTTGTCAGGTGGCCTCTGTGCAACTATTATTCAAAGTGATTAAGAATGAGATATGAAGGGCAGCCAGGTAGCACAATGGAAGAGCACCATGCCTGGAATCCTGAGGACCTGGGTTCAAATTTGGCATCAGATACTTCTTAGCTGTGTGACCATGGACAAGTCACTTAACTCTGATTACTTAGCCCTTGCTGATCTTGTGTTTTAGAATTGATACTAAAACATAAGGTAAGGTTTCTGTTTTTTTTTTTAAACCCTTACCTTCTGTCTTAAAATCAATACTAAGTATCAGTTCCAAGGCAGAAGAGCAATAATGGCTTGAGGGGATAAGTGACTGTGACTTGACCAAGGTCACATAGCTAGGGAAAAGTTGGGTTAAAAAAAAAAACGGAAAAGGAAGACTCAGGAGGTTTCCTACTACCATAGAAAAGGACCTGGATTTGGAATCAAAATGCCTGGCTGTAAATCCTGACTCTGCAACTCTAAGACCTTGGAAAATCACTGTACTTCTTTATTCTTCTGTTTCTACATCTGGATAGGAAGGAGGTTGGGTGTCCATACATTTGTATTTGCTATGTTTATGTCCTTTGGTTGTGTCTGACTCTGTGACTCAGAGGACTACAGCTATCCATGTTTTCTTGGCAAGGTCAAAAATGGAATGGTTTGCCATTTCAGTGGATTCTTTCCTCAGGCAATCAGAGGTTAAGTGACTTGCCCAGAGTCACATGGCTAGTCTGAGGCTAGATTTGAACTCAGATCTTCCCAACTCCAGACCTGGTGCTCTATCCAATTAGCCACCTCTCTGCCTCTATAAACATACATTTTATAGTTCTAAAACTAGGATTTGCCTCAGACAAACAGTGGGGAGACATTGAAAGAATGTCTTTCTATTCATAGCAGAGACCTGGCTCTTGTAGAAATTGGGATGATTTTTATTACAGAAAACAAAGGTCACAGCTATTAAGCAGCAGAACGAAGACTTGAAATGGGGTACCTTCTGACGGTAAGAGTTCAACAGTCTTTCTACCTTTGGTTCAGTCACGTGGGACTCTTCCAGATCTCATTTGGGGTTTTCTTGACAAAGATCTGGGAATGGTTTGCCATTTCCTTCTCCAGCTCATCTTACAGAGGAACTGAGGCAAATAGGGTTAAGTGACTTGCCTAGGCTCACACAGCTAGTCAGTGTCTGCGGCCGGATTTGAACTCAGGAAGAGGAGTGTTCCTGATTCCAGGTCTGGCACTCTATCCCCCTGGGCTACCTTTTCTTTCCATTAGACTCATGTAAAGGAAGACAGGCATGGTCATCCTTCTCATGGGGAGAAGGAGAAACCTGCTCAGACTAGCAGACACCACTGTGAGGAAGGGGAAGAAGTGGAGAGAGGAAGTAGCAAGGTGATTCATTTCAGGGGTGAAAGCTGGACAGATAAAGCCATCATGTTGGACAGCCACTGGGACAGGACCTCTGAAAGGCACTGTCAGGGCCTTGTGAGGAAATCACTCTGTGAACCTTAAAGCCAATTGAAATGGGAGCTGCTTCTGTTCAGGGCTGATTTATTCAGTGTCCTCTATGAAAAGCAGAGTGGCTGATTGGAGAAAGGGAGACCCTGGACAATCTCACCCCTGACACTGACTAGGTGACTTAAAAAGCTTAGTAACTTAAAAAATGTACTGTACTTACTGTACTTAGTAACTTAAAAACTTACTGTACTTAGTAACTTAAAAACTTGCTGTACTTAGTAACTTAAAAAACTACCTGTACTTAGTGACTTAAAAACTTACTGTACTTAGTAACTTAAAAAACTTACTGTACTTAGTGACTTTAAAAAAAATTGAATTCTACTTTCTGTCTTAGTCACAACTCCAAGGCAGAAGGGGAAGGGCTAGGCAGACAGGATTAGTGACTTCTTCAAGGTCATATGGCTAGGAAGTTTATCCTAGGTCAGATTTGAACCCAGGTCCTTCCCACTCTGGGCCTGGTTCTCTGTCCACTGAGTGACCTAGCTCCTCTAGGCTTAGTAACTTAATTTTAAATCAAAACTGTTTCTTTATGGAGGTTATCAAGGAGCAGTTTGCATACTAATAGTTTCCCACATGGGAAGCTAGGTGTCATAGGGGAGAGAGCACTGAACTTGGGACCAGAAAGGCTCATGTTCATGAGTTCAAATCTGGCTTTAGACACTTACTAACTATGTGACCCTAAACAAGTCACTTAGCCCTGTTTATCTCAGTTTCCTCATCTGTAAAATGAACCAGAGAAGGAAATGGCAAACCACTCCAATCTTTGCCAAGAAAACCCCAAATGGGGTCATGAAGAGTCAGGCATGACTGAGCAACCGTTACAAAAGCTCCCCCAAAGTGGTGAAACCACCTGAGTGATGACAATAAATTAAAAGGCCTTAATCAAGCCAGGAAAATATAGGAAGAATGGCTTTCTGTTCTCAAAGTCTTTACCACCTCCCAGTGCTATAAGGGAGATGTTTTATGAACTTGAAAAGTGCTGTAGAAATGTAGTTGATTTTTATTTCAGAAAATTATTATTATTATTTTATCACAGGTCTGTTGGTGCCACAGTTAGAGGACCAGCCTCAAAGCCAGGGAGGCTGGGGTTCGAGGCCTATCTCTGACACATACTGCCAATATGACCCAGGACAAGTTACCCAACGCTTTGGTGCTTTGGTTATAGAGCTGGAAAGCAGTACCTTGGGGTAGGCCCTTGCTCAAAAATTCAATACTCTGCTAGGCTCTTAGGAAGATGGAATTTCACTTAAGACATTCTGCCTTCAAGAATTTATAATCTAGTAGGAAGATGAGTCAAAGGCAGATGGTGGTAACACAACAGTATGAATATTAGAGAGGTAGAAATATAGTGTAATTGTGATGTAAAATTTGAGGGGAAAGAAGTCTTTGTTGGGGGTGGGGAAGGCACTCAAGGGGAGGATAAGTCCAGTTGCATGAGTCACTGGAAGTTTCAAATTTCACAGAATCTCAGTGTTAGGGGTGATCTCTGAGGATCTGGAGTACAACCCTCTCATTTTATATATGAGGAACCTGAGACCCTTAGAGGTCAGGTGACTTATCCAAAGTTAAACAGGCAATAAGGATCAAAGGTATAATTTGAACCTAAGACCTCAGGATCTAAACCCAGTCTTCATTCTCAATGAATCATGAATAGAGTCCTGCATACTTATTGTTGTTGTTGTTTTTCATTTCATTTTCGTTGTTTCTGATGCTTTGTGACCCCATTTGAAATTTTCTTGGCAAAGATATCAGAATGGTTTCTTATTTCCTTCTCCAGCTCATTTTACAGTTAAGGAAACTGAGGCCAACAGGTTTAAGTGACTTGCCCAGGGTCATACAGCTAATACATATCTGAAGCTACATTTGAACTCAGATCTTCTAGTCTCCAGGTCCAGTGCTCTATCTAAAGGGCCACCTAGCTGCCTATATCCCAATTTAAGTCTAAATATGCTTCTTTGCCCATTAATGCATTGCTGGTGCAGTTGTGAACTAATCTAACCATTCTGGAGGGCAATTTGGAATTATACCCAAAGGGCTATAAAATTGTCCACCCCCTTTGATCCAATAATGCCACTACTGGGTCTGTATCTGGAAGAGAGAATAAAAAAAGGGGAAAGGACCTATTTGTGCAAAATATTTATAGCAACTCTTTTAGTGGTGGCAAAGAACTGGAAATTGAGGGGATGTCCATCAACTGGGGAATGGCTGAACAAATTGTGGTATATGTTGGTGATGGAATACTATTGTGCTCAAAGGAATAATAAACAAGATGATTTCAGAAAGAGCTGGAAAGATCTGCAGGAACTGATGCAGAACGAAACAAGAAGAACTGGGAGAACATGGTAGACAATAACAGCAATATTGTATGATGATTATCTGTGAAATCTTGGCTACTCTAAGCAGTGCAATGATCTTGGACAATCCTGAAAGACATGAAGGGAATGCTATCCACCTCCAGAGAAAGAGCTATTGGCATAACTGTGTATCTTTGGCTTTATTTGGGGGTTTTGGTTTTGTATGAGTGTGTTCTTACATCAATGACCAATATGGAAAGTGTTTTGCATGATAATAAAAAATGGAAAAAATAAATATGCTTGCCTGAAACAGTCATTCCTGCTTTTGTCCTTGGGGAGATAGTCTTCTGATTCTTGAAGACTGATAGAAGACTTCTCTAAGTCTCTTCTCCAAACTAAACATCCTTATTTCCTTTAACAGAGTCTCACATACTATGTTTGCAAGGTGTTCACCATCTTGGTCATCCTCCAGTTTGTCATTTTCCTTCTTAAAATATGGTACCCAGAGTCACCAGGAGAAGTGGCATTTATTTCATGCTTTAAATAATAATTCTGTAAAACCTCCACTAGGGGAGGGTTGATATTATCTATTTCATTTGTGTCTTTTGATAGTGGCTAGTGCTACTGGGAAACAGGTATTAGTATTTAGGAACTGCTTTTGGAGGTGAGAGTGGAGAGGCAGAAGAGGGAGAGTGGATTGTTATTTGAGATTTTCCTCTTTTGGTCAGCTTTGGATTTAATTCATTTTTAGTTATAAGTATATCTCTCTCTCTCTCCACCTCCCAACCCCCCCCCCTCCCCTTCACTTTCTGGTCTTATTACAACTCTCTGACAGAAGGGCAAAGGCTAGGCTAAGTGACTTGGCTGGGGTTACAGAGCTAGATCTGTCTGAGGCCAGATTTGAACTCTGGTCCTCTTGATTCCAGACTGGGCTCTCTCTCTATCCACTGTGTCACCTAGATGCCCCTGGATTCAATTCATTTTATAGCATTTTTAAGGCAAGGGTTCTTAACCTGAGGTGTAAGAACTTAAAAAAAAGTATTTTTTCATAATTATTTCAAAATAATTGGTTTCCTTTGGAATCCATACTTTTTATTGTATGCATTTAAAAACATTTGGAGAAAGTAGTTGTAGGTTTCACTAGATTTCACCAGATCAAAGGGATTCATAACAATCAAAAAAGTCTCCAACAACTGGTTTAAGGTTCCAAAGGACTCTATATACCTTATATATAACCCCGAGTGGTGAGGATCAAGAATTATAATTCCTATTTAAGTATTATAATCATCATTACAATAATGAATAATGATTATGATTTTCCTTTTGGGGGGAGACTGGACCAGAAATTTCTTCAGTGGGCAGAGCTCCAGTTGGGGGAGCTCCCTCCCCCAGTTTAGTCTTTTCTGCCATTTAGTTTCACAGTGACTTGCACAGGATCACATAGCCCATATATACAGATCTTGAACTCAGGGCTTCTGGACTGTGACTGCAGGTCTCTCTTCTCTACAACACCACATTGCCTTTCTCCATTTTACAGATGAGAAAAATGAAGCTCGGGAAAGTTAAATGGTTTGCCCAGAGTCACAGAGCTAGAGGGTGGAAAACCTAGCACTTGGCCCTAGATTTTTTGATTGCAAGTCCAGCTTTTTTTTCTACTTCAGTAGGCTATTTCGCTTGGAGGAAGATCCTTTAAGCAGAAAAGTTGGTTTCTGCCACGGAATCCCCAAGCCAAGTTTCCCCCTAGAGGAACTGCTGGGACAGCAGGCAGAAGGGGAAGACTCAGGCTTTCTTCCTTCCCCTGCATTTGATCAGCTTCCTCTGATCAGTCTACCCCCAAAACAGTCTTTCTCAACGGCAAGTCCAGATCCAGCCACCAGGGGGCAAATGAGCACTACCTCCCCGGCCCCTCCACTCCCCAAAGAACACACCTGGTGGCCAAGATGGGCGGAGGCCTCACCTGGCTGCTGGGTACATCCTGAAGCAGCCCAGGTAACCCCTTTATGCCCGGGCTGGGCTGAGGGATTTCTAGTTGAAGGGGATACTAAATCAGGAGGGAGTTGAGGGTGGCAGAGGAGGGAAGGCAGAGAGAGAGGTGAGAATAGGCTTATCCTGACACCTATCATACTCCGGAGGTGAGGAGAGGAAGTGTTCTGGGTGGTCTGGTCAAAGTATTTAAGAAGGTAAGTGTCAGTAGGGCAGAAGAATTTGCTATCCATGCTTCTCAGGAACGGAGAAGGGAGCCAGAGTCCTTAAAAGGCTCAAGTACATACATAAATAGAACTATATATCAATAGACATGTATATATTTATAATATATAAAATATAAATATATTTATAACCTATCACATATAGCACATTGCATATAATGTGTAATGTGGTTATTATATATAATCTATTTAGAATATAATCTATTTATTATATATAATCTGTATTTCTCTATAAAGGGAGCAAAGGAGAGGCTAAGGCCTCAGTGGTTAGGATCAGGGATGCTAGATAGTCAGCAACAAAAATCAGGCTTCCTGGCTCTGAGAGCAATCTTTGCATCAACTAGTGGTATATTGCAGGGGAGGTGCTCAGAGAAGGGAGGGATAATTGATCCTGAGAAGTGTGGGTTAGAAAGGAGGACCAGGCAGAGTGGTCAGAAGAGATGAGTGGTGGACACGGCTTCATTGCTCCTCGGCAGATGCTCTGGGCTAGGAGGCTATTTCTCAAGAATTCAAGCCAAGATTACCACCACCACCCCCTTTCCCTTGGCATCATCAGTTCCAGGCAATAAGGTGTTAAAAAGAGAGGTGGGAGGTGGTCTGGGAGTTGGGATGCCTCTAGTCTCCACCAGAACTGCTTGGGAATCCACCAGGCTAGTATGGAATGAGTTAAGTCTGCCTGCAATCTGCAAGACTGATGCTGGTGGGGGGGAGGGAGTTGGGGGTGGAGAGGGAAGGGGAAGCAAGAGTCTCCTGGATTGCTGGGAGACAGCTTCAGAGTCCCTTTCCCTAAGGGGCTGACTGCCCCTTCCTCTCAGTCCCCACAGGGGCTCTGCCCTCCCTTGAGGTCCCCTCTCTCTCCCTCCTAGCAGCTCAGGCTCCCCCTGGCTTTGTGTCCCCAGGAGGGTGGGCTGCAGGATTTCCAGCCCAGCCCTGGCTGCCTGTTCAGTTTTTCCAAACCCTCCAGTTGGGGAAGGCAGAAGCCCTGTCAGGATAAGAGTCCCTTCCCCCCTACTCAGCAACCCCCCCACCTCCCACTTCCTGCCCCCAACGCCTCCCCTCTACTTCATTCCCATCCTTCTCCTCTGGCGCTTCCCCCTACCATTCCTGCTCTAATTGGAGGGGGTCAGCTAGCTTGGCAGAAGAATTCTGGAGAGGGGTTAGTAAACCTTGATTCAGTAGACAGCTCCTAGTTCAATATCTGGCATGGTGCCTAACCTCTCTTTCCAGCCTGGCACCCTGGTGTGTGTGTGTGTGTGTGTGTGTGTGTGTGTGTGTGTGTGTGTGTGTGTGTGTGTGTGTGTAAGGGCACAGCCTGTAGTGGCATCCCCCCCAGGATAAGGAGGTGGGGCAAAAGGCCTCAGTTCCCCGGGGAATAAAGAGATTGGGAGGGGGGGTGTGTGAGGAGTAAGAGCTGGTCCTAGGGCGGGCACCAAGCTGGGGCAAAGGGTAATGAATGTTGGCTCAGTTCTGTCCTGTTGGTCTATTATATAATAATCACCATCTATCAGGAAGCTAGGCAGCAGCAGCCAGTGGCAAAGCTAGGACACCTGGGTCCTCTGCTTCTCTAGAGTCCAGGAAGTTATATCCCCACATTGGAGTTCTTCCAAGGAACGGTTGTCATAATACTGATGTGAGCAAGGAAAGGAGATATGGGGGGTGGGGGTGGGGGGGAGCCTGAGGGATGGTGGGCAGTCTAGCTGCCATGCTAAGACACTGGCCCCCCTTTCACTCTGACTGACAGCACCCTGAGCCAATAATAGGAGTTATTATAGGGCTTAGATTTAACCCTTTTCTGAGTGCCTGGCTCTGAGGTTTTAAGAGATTGAAGTCCCTCCTGGGGAATGGGTCATCAGTATGAGACCCTCCCACGCCTTCCAGCTGTGTGCATAGGATCCAGAGGGGGACTGCCTTGAGGGGAACACAGGTATCGATGCCTGGAAAACAGGGGTGCAGAGGTTCAAAGGGGCTGGTATTCTGGCTAACCCCATCTGAAAACTAATGAAAACTATGTGTTCTGTGAGTGTTTCACAACCAAGAGACCAGAAAGGACTCTAGGCTGTGATGTCACACATGCACGGAGATATACAGAAACACAGTATTAAAAACTGACACAGATACACAGTGACACAGTTAGATACACAATGACATATTCTAACATACTGGCATACATGAAAACACGACCCATGTTAGCCAGTAGAGGGGGTTACTCCATTCCAGCAATGGGCACTCATAGACATCCCCCTACCCCACCCCCTCTCTCTGTCTCTCTCCCTCCCTCCTCTCTTTCCCTCTCTCCCCCTCTTACTCCTCTCTCTCTCCCTCCCCCATCTCCCCATCATCTCTCACTCACTCACTCAGTATCCCCTCACTCTTCTCTTCTCTTCCCTCTCAGCCCCCCATACATTCTACTTGCTCCAAGAGATTTGTTCCGTGTCCCAGCCTGGAAGCCACAGTCCTGGGGGAATGAGTCACAGCCCCACCCTGGGGAACCAGCCACATGGTTTCACAGAACATGCCAAAGACTCCTGTAACATTTACCTCGGAGCCTTACACCACAGCATATGATGAAGAAGGTTTTGTAAGTCTCACTGGGCATCAGGAAGGGCCCCTGTTATATCCATTAACCCCACATTTATGGTCTGTGGAACATATGATATGGCAGATTGGGTAGATATTCCCAAACATGCGATTGGAAATGGCTAACCTCCCTGGATGCTGGGACCCAGAAATCCTAGCTGGACCTCAGCATTCCTGGAGTCCTTACTTCCTATCAGAGATGGGTTTCTTTCTGTTCCCAACTTCAGTTACCTTTTCTGTCTCCCAGGTAGAGGCTGAATTCAGCCAAACCCTTCCTTGTCCCGTGCCCACCAGCTGATATGTTCCATCAGACAAACTACAATAGACTGGAACACCTGGTCTGTGCCTAGCACCCTGGCACTGGGGGAAGGGAAAGAGAAATAAAAAAAAGTGTGAGCCATCTTTATTGCCCACATGGAGCTTATCTTTTAGGTGAGCAGACAAGGCTAAGATTTGAAAAAGGCTGGTACAAAATACAAAATTCAGTGCAAACCTCAGTGGTAAGGATGGTAGGAGCTGTTAGGATTTAAAACAGGGAGATCACTGAAGTCTAGGAAAGCTTCCTGGGGGAGGTAGACCGGGAATTGGCCGGTAAAGGAGATTGGGGAGGCGGAGAGGGAGGCAGGAAAACAGAACAAAAATCAGGAATGAGCTGAAGGTAGTGAACCACCATACAAATTAATACTCTGAGTGTAGGCTGGATTGGATAGTTTCTGGAAAAAAGGTAGCCTAAGTAGAGATGCTCATGATTGTGGTAGGGAACTCCCCACCTTGGGCAGAGATGAATACATTTGACCCCAGCAGAAGCTTCTCTGCTAAATATCACCCCTAAGAAGATTTTTGGCTGGGGTCTCTCTCCTGGGAAATCACTGGCATCATAGCAAATTGAGGGACTTTGCTTTTTGGGGAATAGATCGGGAAGGGATCTAGTGAAAGCCCTCCTTCAAGCCTAGCATAGTTTAGGGTATGATTAGTGTATTTCCCTCTTCCCCACCTTCCGTCCTTTCCCGCACAGCCCTCTGGAGGGAGGGGGAGGGGGAAGGGATAAGGAGAGGAGGAGAGGAGGAGAGGAGGAGAGGGAGGAGAAAAGCCCCCTACTCCACCCCCACCTCCCAATCTCTTCCCAGCCAGCTGCCATCCACCTTGGGCGCCTTACCGAGTCAGACCACTGGGAGGCTTGGGGGAGCCGGCCTGGGCGAGAAGGCGAGCGAGATGGTGGAGCTCTTATTTTGACAGGGGCCTCTCCGGGCTCTGGTATGAAGGCAGAAGGAGGCAGCCAGAGCCCCGATGCTTATTCAGGCTGGGGAGAGGAGCGGAGCGGAGAGGAGAGGGACCGGGAAAGAAGAAGGCGGAGGAGAAGGAGAAGGGGAGGAGGAGGAGGAAGAGGAGGAGGAGGAGGAAGAAGTGGTGGTGGAGGAGGAAGAGGAGAAGGCGGAGAGAGTCAGAGGAGGGAGCCGGACATGCCCACGACCCGGTCCCGCTGGACCCCCGCCGGACGCCCGGACTCCAGGGTCCCATCGCTGGCCCACCACTGGAAAGCTGTGACTGGGACTTTGGGCGTCTGACCAACACTACGCGTCCAGAACACCAGCGTCCCCAGCCCGCCCGGAGCACAGCCATCCCCGCGGATCTTAGAAGAAAGTGAAAGGAGGACTAGCCGAGCCGGGCGCCAAGCCTCGGGGCCAGAGAATTCCCCCAGCCCACCTCTTCCCCCTCCCAGGCCCCTCCCGGTGCCCCGTGCCCACGACCATGCCCCGGGGCTCGGAGACAAGAAGCCAGGCTTGGTGCGCCCCCCGGAACCTCCCTTCGGGGCCCGGCCGGTGTTGAGATTCAGGCACCCAGGATCAAAAAAGGACCAACACCCACCCCCCATTCCGATTAGTATATACACCGCCGTACCCCACATCCAAAAAAAGAGAGCAAAAATCCACCGCCCCAAGACCTGATCATGGAGTCCACCCCTGGCCTGGCGTGAAGATTTCCCCCGATCCTAGGATCCAGGTAAGAGAGGGGCCGGGCAGGGTCACTACTTTGATGAACCGGTTGAGAGAGAGAGAGAAGGGGGCAATGATTGTTGTCTTGCACCCTAGTGGTTGCCCTCCAGTCTATTATGGGGCATTTATATCCTCCAACCCCAGATGGAGCTGCTATGCTACCACCTTCCTTGGGCCCCCACCAGGCCAGTTGGCAGCTTAGTCGCCTGGCCTAGGGGGGAGTTTGGGAGGGAGCTGGAGGGGGGGCCTGCAACCTTAACACGGAGAACAAGGCCGGCCTGGGGCCAGCCCGAGGGCTGGCTAACCCTGCCCTGGGGGCTTCTGGGAGATGTAGTCTTTTTTTCCACCCCCACTCCCCACCCCCAGCACACACATACCTTACTATACCCTTGGTCTCTAGACCCCATACCCCTAAACTTGATGACTTAGGGAATATCTTGGGGAAAATGGATTTGGCTTCTGGACAGGGTCCTCCCTCAACCCCTGGGCCCTGCCCACCATCTACAACCTGTGGTGTAGAAGAGAAGGCATGTAACCTCCATCTGCTCACCACTCCTAATTTACTCTTGTCCTGCCTGACAGAAGTGTGACTCAGTTGTCCAGGTTGGGGAACTATGAGGTTCCTATTACCTTATTCCTCCCTGCCCCACTCTTTCAAGGGATATGCCCATTGCCCTCTGTTTAGGTTCCCTGGAGGCTGGGCATTGAATGGTGGGTTAGATAGGCTTGGGGCACAGGACAGATTTGGTTATGGTGCCTAACGTTGGGCATTCTGAGAGGCATTGCTTATCCTGGGAAACTTGGAATGGGCAATTCTTAGGGAAATTTCTTTTTACATTCTGTCTTAGGGAGAAGGAGGAGGCATTTTCTAGGGAGCGAGAACTCTTTGGGAGTCTGGAAGATATCTATCTCTGTCTATCCAGCTTCCTGCCTTTGGGGTTTCTCTGATGCCCCACCAGCCCCCTGCTTTTGTCTTGTCAGTGTTGGGCCTGTTGTGAGGTAGGGGATTTCAGATTGGCAGGGAAAGATATTGGAGGGGTGCAAGGAATTTGGTGTATAGATTTGGCACCCTCAAAAAGGAGCTCTGAAGTATTTTGTATGCTCTCTATCTGTGGGCTTCTTGCTCTACTTAGAAAAGCTCTTCTTTACTTTATCACAGGCAGTTTGTTCAGTTATCACTGCCAAATGGAGGTCAGAGATCCCTGGGGTGGCTGGGTCAGGGCTCCTTTTGCTTTCCTTCTGACTCAATCAGGGGACCCGTAGGAAATGGCCTCTTTTCCTGGACAGAGATGTCTTTCCTGTGGCTGATCAATGCCCCCTTACCACACTTAACCAGTATTTCTGAGGGTAATGCTGGTGCCTGGGAATCAGTGGCTTTTACCATACTTTGTCTTGGGGAAGGGATGCTTTTACCATACTTTGTCTTGGGGAAGGGATGCTCTAGGCTCTTTGCTCCTGGGGGGGGAGGGGGAGGGGGGTAAGGTGACAGGATTCTCTGTGTGTGGTAGGACTGAATGAATTTTCTGCCATGTAGTTGGTGTGATAGGGGTGATAAAGATAGGAGTAGGTAGGCGGGGGAAAGGTGAGGAAAGGATAGAGTGTCTTGGGTCCCAGGAAAGCGATATTCACCCCCATAGGGGCACTGCCCCCTGGCCTCAAGTATTCCTGGTTGATTAAAGTGGACAGCCTGACCATCCTTGCCTGAGCTGGCCTCCATGACTTGAATGTGAGATTGCTCTTGGTGTGGGGGAGGGGACAGCACAGAAAATTTTGGGGAAATAGAGGAAGGCTAGGGATAGGGAGGCTCAGGGATCTGAGGTGACTTCTGGGCTTGGAGTCGTAAGACAATGCCATTATCTGGTGATCCTATGACTAGGAATAAGCATCTGATAATGGGGGAACAAAGGCGGGGGAGAGGGTCAGGACATCAGGGGTTTGTGGTCTTGATAGAGGGAACTGGTGATCAGAAGGAAATCTAGGATCAGGAATATGGTGATGGGGAGCCTAAGTCTGGGACCAGGACCTGAGGATCTTACTATGGATATTCCTTGGTTCTAGTTCTCATGGGCTCCCGGGCCATAGAGATTCCAGGGCTAAGGAGAGCTGGATTGGAGTTCTAGTGTGATTAGGATGGGGAATGGGGGTTCCCCTTCTCCTGAAGCTTTAGAGCCTGTGTCAGAACTGGGCATTATGCCCCTGGGTCTGGGCCTGAAGGGTGGTGGTGATGGCAGGAGCAAAGGCCAGGACGCCTGGCACCTGCTTTAGATTAAAGGAGACGCCACGTAAAGGGGGGCTGCCTGCCAGCAGGCGGAATGGCTGGGCTGGAGCTGCATGGAGTCTGTGGGAGGAAGGAGGGAGGAGGAAGAAGGGGCAAGGCCAGGGTTTGGGGAGACTGCATAATCCATAGGCCTAGGTGAAGGGGGGACTTTTTCAGGGACTAAAGAAGCTATAACCTCCCAGTTCCCAGTGCCCCTGAGGAGAGCAGAAGGGAAGTTAGGAAGTTTCAGATATTAGAGGGCCTGATTCCAGAAGATTCAGAATAGATTGAGGGAGAGGTATTTAACCCATGAGGGAGAGTGAGGGGAACTAGGAAAAAAGTACCAGGGTATTTAGTCTCTCTAAACCCTGGAGGGGGTCCCTAGAGCCTGGGCCCTGCTGAGCACTTCCTTCTTGATCCTAGGTGAGAAAGGATCTGCTCTGCAGCCCCAGCCTTCTGTCCCTGCTCCTCCTGGGGCAACCTAAGCAGCACGGGGTGGGGGATGGTTTGCTGTCTGTCTGTCTGTCAAGTTTCTGTGTGCCTATCTACTTTGCCAGTCCAAGTACCTGGGCTAGGACCAGCCGTGATGTGTACACGTTTAAGTTGTTGGAGGCAGGGCACCAAAGGTGACTCAGAAGTCACTTCCCTGCCTCTCTCTGTGCTTCAAGCTCAGTGCCTTGGCCTGGCTGTTGACCCCACGGGAGAGGGGGGTGAAAGTAGGGGATGGCACCGTGGGAAAGCGGGAAGCCGTGGGAGCTGGGCTGGTGCAGGCCGGGCGCCCTAGGCAGGGGAGCCTCCGCCAGGCTCTGCTCTCCTCAGGGTGGGGCTGGGTTGTTTCTGAGACTGGCCCAACCTGTTGAACACTTGGCTTCTCTGGCCCTGGCACCTGTCCTCCCCCCCCCCCCCCCATTCTCCTGCCCACTATCCCTGATTGATGGCTGCTCATCTCCAGGTCAGAGAGGGCGGCTTCTTACTTGTGAGAAGAGTTCCTTGGGAGCCTGAGGGTGAGGTGAGGATGGGGCTGGGGGGATGAAAGAGGAGGGTCTGCCTTTGATCAACGGGACTCGGCTGAAAGCTCACTTGGATGAGCTCATTTCTCTTGCTTGGCACCTTCCACGGTGCCCCTCAACTTACCCGCTTGGAGCTGAACCATTTAAGAAGCCCAGGGACCCAGGGAAGGGGCTAAGAGGTTAGGGAGTGAGGGGGAAGGAAGGTGATGGAGATGAGGGTTCCTGAAATGCTGAGCTGTCTGACTGGCCGCCCTGGAGCTACTGGGTGCCAGGCCCTGCCTGGAGTAACAGCCTGGAATTTCCTTTGCTGAGTGCCCGTGGCCCCGCCCCCAGCCTGGCCTGACTGACCTCCCCTCCCTTCCTCAGGCTGCCTTTCCTTGGAGGTTGGAGGGAGGGTGGGGGGAAGTTGGGACAGACTGGAGCTGGGGAGGGGGTGGGGAGAGAGAGGAGCTCTGACTGTGGGAGGAGAACCTTTCCAAGGACTGAGCAGCAGCTGCCCAGGATAGCCGTATCCCCAAGGGGAGGGTAGGCCTGGGTCCTGGGTTCCTCGGATAGCTTCTTTTTTCACATGCGGGAGAAGCTTCTTTGCCTTCAGTGGGGCTCTGCAGGGGAGAGAGTGGGTCAGGATT